>NC_054395.1:30830687-30855687 GCF_017976425.1 Toxotes jaculatrix | reverse complement strand
CCATCCCTCAGTGATGCTGCTACAGGCCGAGGCTGCTGGGAGACTTCCCATGATCCTCTGCACACCTCTCCTCTCTCTGTCTGTCCTCAGACCCACACTCACATTTATTAACCTTTATTCCATTAACTCGGTCTCCTCTCTGTCCCGTCGTCCTGTGCCTGTCTCTCTCTGGTCTGTCTCTGTCCCTGTCTGCAGGTGTCTCTGTCTGTGGTCCTGGCTCCGTCTCTAACACATGACTGTGTTTAATGTCCCACTCTGCTTCAGATCCATGTTGGATCCATATTCTCTGCAGACTGTGATGAAACAGCTGTTTGCTCCTGTGCTCTGTCTCCTATCACAGCTGTAACCTGCTGAGGACAGTGTCCACTAACTGTTCTGGGATCTGAATGCTGTCCCTCTAACATCGTCCACTTCCTGTGTGTATCATGTTCTATATGCTGCATGTCCTCCTCCTGTCCTCCATTCCCAGCTGCCCTCTCTTCCTCCTCTCACCCAGCCCGGCCCTCAGCAGGATTGTCCCCCCTGTGAGCCAGGTGTCTGCTGATCTGGGGTCAGACTCTGTCTCTCTCTATAAACACTGAACTGAACTGAATTAAATTTAGAGTCAAATGTTCATGCAAACTGTAAACTGACAGGACTGTGTATTACACTGTACACACACACACACACACACAGTGTGTATTATTACATAAACTGTACAGTATGAGTGTATCAGTGTGTACTCACAGTTACTGTCTGTGTCTTCAGGTTGGTACACACTGTCCTCCTCCTCCATCCTCTGAACACAGCAGGACATGGAAGCATTTACAGTGAGAGACACAGAGGTCACACGGAGGTCACACAGAGGTCACACACACCCCCCCCCCAGCTGTGGTGCTGCAGGAGCACAGAGCCATGGAAGGGGTCAAAGGTCAGACTGTGTCCTTACCCATGAACCTTTAATGACCTTAATCACTGACAGTCTTCACACACATAGTACTGTAACATTACAGCAACATTACAGCAACATTACAGCAACATTACTGTAACATCACTGCAACATCACTGCAACATCACAGCAACATCACAGCAACATTACTGCAACATTACTGTAACATTACTGCAACATTACTGCAACATTACTGCAACATTACAGCAACATTACAGCAACATTACTGCAACATTACTGCAACATTACTGCAACATTACTGTAACATTACTGCAACATCACTGCAACATTACTGTAACATTACAGCAACATTACTGCAACATTACTGCAACATTACAGCAACATTACTGCAACATTACTGCAACATTACTGCAACATTACTGCAACATCACTGTAACATTACTGCAACATTACAGCAACATTACAGCAACATTACTGCAACATTACTGCAACATTACTGTAACATTACAGCAACATTACAGCAACATTACTGTAACATTACTGCAACATTACTGCAACATTACTGCAACATTACTGCAACATTACTGTAACATTACAGCAACATTACAGCAACATTACAGCAACATTACTGTAACATTACTGCAACATTACTGTAACATTACTGTAACATTACTGCAACATTACTGCAACATTACTGTAACATTACTGTAACATTACTGCAACATTACTGCAACATTACAGCAACATTACAATAACATTACAGCAACATTACTGCAACATTACTGCAACATTACTGCAACATTACTGTAACATTACTGCAACATCACTGCAACATCACTGTAACATTACTGCAACATTACTGCAACATTACAGCAACATTACTGCAACATTACTGCAACATTACTGCAACATTACTGTAACATTACAGCAACATTACTGCAACATTACTGTAACATTACTGTAACATTACTGTAACATTACAGCAACATTACTGCAACATTACTGCAACATTACAGCAACAATACTGTAACATTACTGTAACATTACAGCAACATTACTGTAACATTACTGTAACATTACAGCAACATTACTGTAACATTACTGTAACATCCTGGTAGTATTACAGCAGCCGTACCTGGATATCCACCAGTCTCTCCTCCAGCAGCCTCTGCTGACGCTTCGCTTTTCTCTTCAGCTTCTTCTTCTTGTTCTTAGACAGTTTACCCACCTACACAGACACACAAACAGACACACACAACAGGAGAGAGCAGAGCTCATGTTTCTACCCACTAACGTTTTCTCACACACACACACACACACACCACACTTTGTGTTACAAAAACTACACACTACTGAACACTTCACACTCAGGCCCTGGAGGGGGGGGGGGGGGTGTTGTTAAACACCTGAAACTAGCAGGAACCAGTGACACTGCAGGCATCACACCTGGACACTTACCTGGAGATCCCTGGGAGCCGTGCTAACTAGAGAGAGAGAGAGAGAGAGAGAGAGAGAGAGAGAAGACACATAGAGGCAGACAGAGAGAGAGAGAGAAAGAGAGAGAGAGAGAGAGAGACAGGAAGAAAACATCAGAAACAGAAACAGAGGAAGGAAAGATGGAAGAGCAGGAATACAACAACAGCAGAGGAGTAACAGACAGGTCACAGAGAGACAGATGAGTTAGGCCTGTGTAGAGGGAGAAGGAGACAGCTTAGAAAGCAGACAGACAGTCTGACAAATGTCCAGCTGTCTGTCTGAACAGAGTGAAAACCACAGCTCCCAGTAACACTCCCATCTGACTGCATGTCCCTCCACAGGCTCATGTCCCTGAGGTGATCGGCTGAAGTCCTGCTCTCAGGTTTACATCTGATTTCAGTTAGTTGGGCTGTGATGAATATCACAGCTGGAACTGAGTCCTGATCTCACCTGACCTGAGGACCTGACCTGAGATCTGAGACGGGTCCTGATCTCAGGTCTCAGATGGGTCCTGGTGTCCCTGATGTGGGGGTTATTTGTGTCTGACCAATCACATCGCAGCTCCTCACCTGATGAACCTGATGGGGGCGGTGCTCCGGCTCTCTGCCAGACGGTGGCTTCAGCCGCCAACCTCCTGATGTAAACCTCATCAACATCCAGTAAGATGTTCTCCGGTTTGATGTCAGTGTGGATGATCTTGCACTTAGTGTGAAGGTAGTCGAGACCCTGAAGCACCTGCAGCACACACAGACCCCATCACTGACCAGCTCCACGTCCCTGAGGTCACGTCAGAGACACGAGGTGTTACCTGTCTGATGATGGTCTTCACACAGACCAGAGGAAGTCCCATGTAGTTTGACTTGATGATCCATTTTAACAGCTGGTGACCCAAAACCTCCAGAACCATACAGACATCTGAGAGCAGCTAAGGAAACTACTGACAGGCAGGCAGAGAGACACAGAGACACAGAGAGAGAGAGACAGAGAGAGAGACAGACAGACAGACATCTGAGAGCAGCTGAGGAAACTACTGACAGGCAGAGAGACACAGAGAGACAGACAGACAGACAGGTGATGAAGAAGGATACGTATTCCGTTGACTCCAGAGATCTTGAAGTCATCGATCAGTTGGACGATGGTCTCTCTGTGGGGGTCGGACGGATCACTGTCCCTCACCTGGAAACACAAACAGAACAGTTACCTGTTTCCATCACAGAATGAATGAATGTACCTGCATCACAGGTACGGCTCCTCACAGCCTCACAGCAAATGTTCGCTCAGTGGTCTGGGAACCTGTGCTGTGTGTGTGTGTGTGTGTGTGTGTGTGTGTGTGTGTGTCTGATTTGAAACCATGGTTGTGAGGACATTTTGCCTGGTCTTCAGTCTGAGGGTTCAGACCTGGTGTTAGGGTTCAGGTTAGGCATTATGTCAGTGAGTGTCCTCACAAAGACAGATGTTCAAACGTGTGTGTGTGTGTGTCTGTGTGTGTGTGTGTGTGTGTGAGATAGACGCACACATCGGAGAAGTTTGATCTCATCCAGAGCCGTCTCGGTGTAATGTGGAGCGCTCTTTACCACCTTCAAGGCCACAAAACGCTTCTTCCTAAACAGGCGTGTCCAGAGGACGAGACAGAGCAGAGTCTGTGCAAAAGGCGGTAAAATGATTTCAGAACATGTGTGTGATTGGTGTGTTTACTGTCTGTCGTACTGAAGGTCCCAGCAGAGCCAGACGGTGGAGAAATGTCCCCAACCCAGTTTTCTGACCACGTGGTACCTCCCATTGAACAAGTCACCGATCTTCACCGGGTAGTAACCACCTGGAACACAGACAGGTCAACGTAAGAGAACACAGCAGGGTTTCCCCGGTGTCCCTGGTCCACGGGCTGGACCTTCAGCAGTCAATCAAATCAAATCTGATCTGAGAGCAGCCTCAGTGGGTCAGAGACTCTGTGAACGTCTCACCTTTGCAGTAGTCTGATGGGTCTTCCTGCTCCTCATCATCTGAGCCCAGCAGCTGGGTGGGGGGCGGGGTTAACTCTGGAGGGGGTGGGCTCAGAGCCGAAGGGGGTGTGGTCAGTTGATGGGTGGTTGATGACATCATAGAGGGCAGACAAATGGGAGGACCCAGAGAGTCGAAGGAGCTGAAGAAGGAGGCGGAGGAGGAGCAGAGGGGGGTGTAGAGGTGGGAAGAGACACTAGAGGTGAAGGTCACTGTGGTCAGCAGGAAGGGGTCCGGGTGGGAGGGGCTTAAAGGAGGAGTAGGAGGGGCTTTGACAGGATGCGGCGCAGATCCAGACGGTGATTGAGGGGCATTGTGGGTAACACTGTGGGGTAAGGAGGGAGGTGATTCAGAGGGATCTGTCTCAGTGACATTCTGAAGAGTCCTGTGAGGCGATGTGGAGGAACTCAGGCGAATGTTTTGGTTTACAGTTGGCAGTGATTGGCTGGGACTGTGGGTGGGACTTTGAGATGTGGCAGGAGGTGACTGGCTGAAGATCTGTGAAGTCACTGGTGCTGTCGACGGGGTGTTTAAAGGGGGCAGCGGGGCAGTTTGGAGGGTACTTTCAGGGTTATCCACAGTATGATGGAGGGGTGGTGTGGTCTGGGACGTGTTCGGTACGGGAGGTCTGGCAGCTCGGGGGACACTCTGGGTGGTGGTCTCAGCGGATAATGTGGTGGTGTCTGGAGGGTTGTGTCGAGGTGCTGTGGTGGTTTCATGGAGATCTCCTGGATAAGTTGGCACGTTTCCTAACAGTGTGGTGGTGGGTGGAGTATTCTGGGGGCGTGTCTGCAGCTGCGTGGGGGGGGGGCTGCTGTCGGGATTCAGACCCTGGAGGTCGCAGAGGTCATCAGGCCTGAAAAATACAAAAATAAGCTATTACATCAGAGCTGAGCAGGACGGGCCTGAACCTGCCGGGCCTGAACCTGCCGGGGCATGAACCTGCCGGGCCTGAACCTGCCGGGCATGAACCTGCCGGGCATGAACCTGCCGGGCATGAAGTCAAAGTCAACTCCTGAACGTGTCCTGGAGACACTGTCTGAAATGTCCTCTGTTATCTGACAGTGCTTGAAGGCAACAGTATGTACAGCTGCTCCTAGTCTGTCCTCTCCGCCTCTCACCCCGTGTCCGGTTTCTCGATAAGATCCTGCTCTGTACTGTGTCTTCAGATAATGAATCTTATGATTTAACAGTATATGAACAAACCTGAACAGATCTGAACTGAGAGCTGTTAGATAGACAGAGTCTCCCCTCACTGGTCAGACTGGTCACCAGCTGCTCTGCTGTGAGGAATGTGAAATTAGCATCAACCGCTAAACGCCTTCCTGGGTCCGGAGCGGGCGACGCTGAATCCTACTGGAAACTGCTGGCTAAGGATAATGGTTCATACAGTAACACTGGTATTAGGCGTCGATCAGACCTGATTACAGAATTCAAAGCTCACTAAAACGAACAAGGAGTCGATGTGAACGTGCTAACACGTAATTTTCTCTGGATCTCTAACAAATGGCTCTGATGACATCCCTGGTCTCTTTACATCTGCGTTTCATTTTCTCTGTCACCTTTTTTCATTTTTTAATTTGCCGGTCTGAACGTCTCCGGGACACACGTCCAGCTTGTCAGCTGCTGGTGGTTGTCCACAGCCTGACTGCTGGCCTCTCTGTGGTCATTCCCATCCCACCGCTAATCTCCACACGACCACGGCTCTTCGGTACACGTCCTCGCAGTTTCTCCGACTCAACCACCGTACACCTCCTGTCGCAAGCTCTCTTACAACTTCACAGCTGAAAACAACTTTCCTTCCCTCTGGACAGACCGTAGCTCCCGCTCTTCCGCGCTACACCACCACAACATCTGACTGCGTCATCCGAGCACCCGTCACCTGACTCCAATCAACATCCTGCCAGTGCCAACTTCCGCCTCAACGATTTCAAAACAAAAGCCTCTCAAGACAGCGTTATTGAACCCCAGGTCTCTCAACAACAAAAGTCTCATTTTAAACGAATTCATCACAGACAATAACCTGGACTGACTCTGTCTCACAGAAACCTGGCATAAACCCATGGAAGACATCGCCCTGAATCAGACCACACCAACCGGCTACTCATACCTGGACAATCCCCGTGCAGAAGGTCGGGGAGGAGGCGTTGCTGTCATCCACCGGGACGACCTCCCCCTCCTTCAGACTCCCTGGCCCAAAATCACAACAGTCTGTCTCTGTATCCAAAACCTCTCACTAACCGACCTCGCAATTTCTGACCACCTCGCTATCACCACGGACATCAACGTTCCCATCCCCCACTCCAAACACTCACGCACCATTACCTTCCACGATCTTCAATCTGCAGGATCACAGCAGGCTCTGGCTCACACACAAAATCAGACAAAAATGTCAACGTTAAACTTTTGTGGTAACACAATGTGACGTTACCCAACAACCTGAACACCTTTACTTGTTCAACCCACAGGTGTGTTTTCAGTGTAGCCATGTTTACAGTCTGAACACCTGATGATGATGTCATTGTGACCATGTGCACACAGTGAATCACAGATCTGTAACACACACACTCTACAGTCTATTTCAGTGCAGCTGAGGTAAAACTCAACAATGTCCATGACTCAGAGATGAAGAGCAGCTGTGTGTGTGTGTGTGTGTGTGCTGTGGGATCATGATTCAGTCTCTGGGTCTATTATTGGAGCAGAGTCTCTGAGGCCGAGCACCAAACCTGTTTCTGTCAGGAGGACGTCAGTTAGCTTAGCACAGTGACTGGGAGCAGAGGGAAACTGTTAGCCTGTCTGATTTACACGTGGTGTCGCGTTCAGAGAACAGGTGTGCGTCACTGGTCATTTTCTGAAGTGAAGACTCGGTGCAGATAGATCAGCTGATGGTTTCACAGGACGATGTGATGAGCTGATAAATCTGGGTCAGTTCGTTCCATCCACATTGGACTGATTCATATGAGACAGCTGTTTCCCTGCGTCCTCACTGGTAAACCTCTCATTAAAAACCTGAGCCTCCACATTACCTCCATTCATCCAATGAAAGGTTCAGCCGGCCATTTTAATGTGTATGTGTCTGTGTCTGTTCTGTGTGTGTGTTCTGTGTGTGTGTGTGATACTGACGTCCCTGCACACAGACACAGTTCAGGCTGTTCTCCTCTGTGGTTCTCTGATGGTGGAACGAGTTGCCAAACTCATCAGAGCAGAGGCGCCCGTCCCTGTCTTCTCCTATCATGTCTTCCCTGTACACCTGTAACACACCTGTCGCCCCTCAGTGAGTCACAGTCACACAGTGGGATCATTCAGATTGATGGATAATTCAAAGTGCTATCACAGGTAACCTTATCATCCGTGTTAGCTTAGCTACAACCCTGCAGTCCTCTCCTCTGCTGCTAAACAGCTGTTAGTTAGTTCAGCTTATTACTGTTATTGATCCCTCAAACAGGGGAAACTGATTATTCTCTGCATTTTACCCACAACAAGTGAACATAGCACACACACAAGCACCTGCACCAGAGACGCTGGAGCACAGGGCTGCCAACTAAGGTGCCTGGGGAGCTGGGGTGGATGCCACAGCTCTGGTCGGGGGGGTGATCCTCCGATCTCAGGCCAGTCCAAAGTCCAAATCTGCACCCTTTACTTCCTGCACCGCGGCCGCCTCCGTAAAATATGAGGGGAGATTGTGAACGCAGCGTTCCACTGCCAGAGAGTCGAGATGTGCAGCACAGCTGGAGTGCACCGTCTGAGCCTCACCCTGCAGCTCACTGTGGCTCGTCTCTGCTCTGCTCTGTGTGGGATGCTGTGCTCCTGTGTGTGTCATCTGTTTGACGGCGTTTTATATATATTTCATGTTTTTTTTAATCAGCTCTGAGAAACAGCAGCTCTAAGATCAGTTTCCTGGCCATAAAAGTTTTGACAGGAAGTCAAACAAAGAAAGTGATTCTTTGGAATGAGATTCAGCCCACAGACCGTCTCACACACACACACACACACAGATAAATATAGCCTCTGAGCGTGCTGTGTGTGTGTATGCAGGGTGGTCAGCAGTGTGTGTGTGTGTGTCTGTGTGTGTCTGTGTGTGTGTGTGTGGGGTCATCGGTGTGTCTGGTCTCTGCTGGTTTCTTACCGGTTCTCATCTGTTCGGACTCTCCGGTGCTTTTTGCCTCTGCGTCGGTGTTTCTTGCCGGTGGAGGCGGAGTTTCTGGTTCCTGCACCGACCGCTGCTGGGGGGGGGGGGGGGGGGGGGGGGGGGGGTGAAGGGGGGCAACACAGCCAGAGTCACATTCAGCCATTCTTCCCCAGTCTACTGTGATTTGCACACCTACAGCTCCTCTGACACACCGTTACCACGAGCGTCAATCACACACAAAACTCCATTTAAATACCTGGACATTTAGCGGTGGACAGATAGGACGGGTTCATGATGTCACACAAAACAACGCAAACAAAAAATAAGCAAACACACACACAGCTTTCACAAATCACCAATAAATAAACAAATAAATCACTAAACTTTTCATAAAACTCCAACCTCAGACCGACCACACACCACACTCAAACACTTAGCTCTTCAGAAATGATTCTGCTGCGTGTGTGTGTGTGTGTGTGTGTGTGTGTGCGCGTGTGGCAGCAGCAGTCACAGCCTGGTACGGTTAGCTAATACTAACTAGCTTAGCAGAGCTCAGCGTGTCACTGAGTCAAACTGCACCGACAGCTGTACCGACACACCGATCGGGATCAGAGCTAGCTTACCTATCAACATCCTGGCTCCCAGTCCTAAACACGAACCGGGTCTGGGCGGACTATCCCGGCTGGGCTGACGGTACTCTGACTGTTAGCTTGTTAGCTTCCGTTAGCCGGCTGAACTGGACACAGTCCGACTGCAGGTGGTTCAGGAGGTCCACAAGCTAACCCGGGTGAGAACGGGTGAGTGTGGTGCAGCGTGGTGAACGTGAGTCAGTGGCCTGTCCGTTAGCCCGTTAGCTCGTTAGCTTCGTTAGATAACAGCTGACGGTCTCCTTGCTCCATTAGCTCCAGATTGAATCAGCGGCTCTCCCCGCAGGATGCGGCCCGGTCTCTGCGGCCTCTGCACTGGGTCTGCACCGGCTCCACTCCGTTATTCTCGGTGTGTTTTCTTTGCTCTGTCGGTCCTACCGTTCATGGGCTCAACAGCTGCTGACAGTCTGACACCGGACACCGGACTGTGCGCATGCGCAGTGACCGACAACACTGTAGCTGGACCCAAACTGGGAACAGTGGCGGATCTAGAACATTATACACTGAGGAGGTGGGGAGTGCGCGCGCGTGTGTGTGTACATATATCCTTCCTTTGTTTGAATCTTTAATCAGACAGTTTGACTTATGAAGTCTTTTTAGTTCTGTCCTTTGTTTTATGGCATTTCTTTTTATAGAAACTGGCTTCAGTCATTCTCATCAGGACAAACAGGAAAAAGAGCTGATGAAACATTAGGAATTAAAACTTCTCCGGACAGAGAACACAAGAAAACTAAGAGGACTAATACTGATACAGTCACAGTTGTAAAACTAATGATAGTAAGACTAATAACAATGCTTAATGAAAGTAGCGATGGGGGCCATAGGTGGCCCACAGATCCAGATTCAGACTCCACAGCTCAGAGGACAGACAAACCTCAAAGAGAGAAAGTCTAAGTCTGTGAGACAGACATTCAGACAGACAGGAAGCAAGTGCAGGTAAAATACGATGAGGTCACATGTCTCGGCTCTTCCTAAGATTTCATCAGGATGGATGTTGTTTGCAGAAGATAGCACAGCCTGTAGTAACGTGTTCGTCACAGTGAATCGGGATTTGTGCAGGGACTGATCATCACCTCGACTTGTTCTTTGATCAGATAGATCCTGATTAAAATCCTCATTTATCATTTCTCCAGTTTTAGTCAGGGTTTGTGTTTGTATGTCTGTGTTCAGGTGAAATTCAGACTTTGACAACTTTGACTGCTTTTGTTAATATTCCTGCATCAGAGCTGAGAGCTCGGGTTCATGTAACCACAGCAGTACAGACAACAGTTAAAATTAGAACTTTATTTTTACATGATACAAATTGTGGCCTCCTGCCTCTTCACAATAAAAACACATTTCCATTGCAAATGGGCTCATCTTCATCATCCCCATCATCATCATCATCCTCAGACAGGTATTTACAGGCACATTTATACACTGTTAGCAAACTGTACACAGTTAATAGAAAATCAGTCTGTGCTTCATTACAACTGATCTTGGATTTATTTTGTACAAACACTTTAAAGTTTTTATTCCCTTGTAGAAAAAACATTGCAGTAACAAACAGAGCTCGACCAATCAGAGCTGAGGATCTGTTTCATCACGTCCAGAAGGTTAGAAAACTGTACAGAGATCAGGAGGTCAGAGGTCAAACTGTGACCTTTGACCTCCGTTGATATACATCATCAGTGAGACGGCAGAGTGTGAGCCCTGCCTCTTGTCTTTATTTGAAAAACAAAACAAAATATTAGCTTGAGAAGCACCGTAAATCTTCATCATCATCATCATCACACGCATGCAGAAGTCTAATCTGTTCAGAGAACTACAACTACAGGTCAAACATAGGCTCAAAAAACACGCAAGGCATAAACACAGAGGAGAGAGCCATAATTAGAAAGAGCAGAAAAAGAAACACAGAGAAGCTGCGATCAATCAGGAGGAAGATCATCGTTCAAATAATGTCTCCTTTAAGACCAGACCTGTTTCAGGTTCCTGATTCAGGCCAGCGGCAGAGACGACCGCTGGTTGTCAGAGTCTGATTATTTACTTATTGCCTTGTGGGTTCAGTCTCAGTTCGTCCATTTACACAGAAAAACATACGGTGAGAGTCCAGGAGAGTCCACGAAGTATTCTGTCACACTGTACAGGTACAGGTTGGCAGATGGAGACAAAATAAAACAGCCTCTGTTGTCCACGGCGACTGAATCAGCACAGAGAAAACACACCAACAGGTTAAACAGCTCACTGTTGCCATGGAGACACAGCTGACAATCTCCAGGACGAATCCAAACTTTGAACCTCTTGACTCACAGGCTTGAACTGAGCTGTGAGACCAGACCAGACCTGACCTGACCTCTGTAAACTCAAAGTTTTAGAGTGAGTTTATTTAAAAAAACGTATCGCACCAAAGCCTCAGCTGATCCTTTTCTTCTCTGTCAAAGAATTATTGTTGCTGTTAGTGATATTTGGATGCAGCCTGTGAGACGGTTGTACCTGTACAGGTGTTAAACTAACTCAGATAACAACGGAGAAGCTGCCAAAAGTTTGCAACTACTGTAGCATCAGCTAGCTAACAGCAGTATCACCATAAAGCTGCAGATACGTGCTGTGGGCGGCTGTTAGCTGTGCTGTTCGGTGATATAACAGTTTTATCCTCCTGACAACAATCATCAGGTTTTATCCCACGTCAAACAAAGAGCTGTGCATCTAGTTTCAAACAGCTAGCATATCTGATATGATGCAGGCTGTTTGTCACCATCTTTGTTCAAAGATCGTAACCTCCTGTCAGTGCAACTGTAGCTGTTAGCATAACATTCTCCCTACAGACCTACAGACAGATGATACAACCAGTAAGTGCCATACTCCTAACATGTTATCTGCATGTGACAGGTCAGAAACAGCAGCTGACACAACAATCTCAGCTCAGAGCAAGTTGGTTTGAGTTTTTCTCAGCCTGGCGTAGCGTTATGCTAACTGCTCTGTAGCATTCATTCAGTGTTGGACTGTGTGGATTTGATGAGGGGCACTGATGCTCGATCATTCGGGGTTTGTTGTTTTCCCTCCCTGGTTCAATAACAGTTAGACATTAAAATGAATTTATCTTCCCATGATGCACTGAGACACAGGATCAATAAGGCTGCTGTCACAGACGAACAGCGCCACCAAGCTGCGAGAGTGAAGGCACAGCTGGGATAAATAAGTATAAATAGGACTTACAAGTATGTACACACAATAAGTTAGTGATTAGCTAACACACACACACACACACACACAGAGTTTAAACCCCCAGATTTCAGACTGTTTTGATTGTTTTTTTTTATCAATCAGCTCTTTGTTCATTTAACAGTTTCGACTTCAGTGTTCCAGTAAAACTTTCAGTCCGATTCTAGTTCCTGTTTGTCCTTCTCTTCTGCTTTACGTACAAAACTACAGTCCATTGATTCAGAGTCAGGTAAATCTACAGCTAAACCACCTTTATCTACCTGTATCTGGTGAGTCCAGCTTTTATTTCAGCAGTATAAACAGTACAAAGGCTGCAAATCAGTTCATTTCAACTGAGTTGCAAAGATGCTGGATTCATTCACACTTAATTGATGTGGATATTTTCCTTTGAGTTCACCAACAGAAACCATCCTGACCCAGCTGAGCTTTGAGTCCGAGCTGGATTTCCAGCCCCAGACGCTCGGGGGAACCCAGCAGCTCCATGTTTATTTCACTCGATTCCTGCTCACATCATTTGATTAAACCTGAAATTTGCAGCACTGAAGAACAGTATCACCTACAACAGCCTCCAGCTTCCATCTTCAATGAATCAATAATGAATTTTCATTCATTCCTTTTCAGTAAACCTGACACTTATTTTCTTTATTAATCGATTGATTTTTCATGTCAGAAAATAGTGACTCATTATGCTTTAAAGTGAATTATGTCTTGTTTTATCAAACAAGATAACACTGTTTAGTTAATCACACGACTAAAATAAATACGTAAAATATTCTCGAGAAGCTCTTTGTGACTGATGTTTTCCTAAATAAAAAAGTAACAACAAAAATAAAGATCTGACCCAAGAACAGGACGCAGACCTGACTGGACCGACAAGCAACTGACTCCAAACCTGAACAGTCCTAAAGAAAGAGAGCACCTAATCCTGGGCATTCGTGAAAGTTGTGCAGACAAGAAGCCTTCAAGGTCCAGAGTTTGGGTCCTGATCCTAAACTGACCAATGGAAAACCTACTCATAGCTGATGAGACTGGTTTTCATCCAGTTTGATCTGATCCAGACAAAAGCCAAGGATGCTCAAACCTGATCCACAAAGGGACACATCACTCAAAGAACCCAAGGACAGAATGAGTGTCAGATGGAGAAGGACACTCAGACCTGATCTAACAATCTAAGAAAGTCCACCAAACCCAATCCAAACAGGGCCTAAAGAAACTGAACAGGGTCCAATGACAAATAGACTCAATCCAAAAGGGAACCAAGGAAGCACCATCAAATGAAAAGTAGTCAGACTCAGTCCACGAGGGACACCAGGAAGGGACTGCACCAAGGAGGGGATTCCCTGGTTTGGTCTTGGTTACTAGAAACTGAATAGACTGGCGAAGACCATCGCTGTAGATGGGACAAGTCAAAACACTGAACAACTGAATTCGCCACCTTCACCTTCATCACCGTCACTGAGCTACGCCCTGTCGTCATTCTTCTTCCACTCATCTGCTGCATGCTGATTGGCCAATAAATAAAAATCATCACTCCTGGCTGGCATTATACAAACCTGAGAAGCCTGGTGAGTCAATCTGGACTCGACCCGGAACTGCGGAAGACTGGAGAGACTGGGAACCAGTGAGAGTTGGGTCCTGAGGTTGTCAGTGGTCAGGTTTTCCTGGAGAGCTCCAGGTAAATTAGTACGAGTGCGAGAAACTTTAGGTTTAGCTGCTTTTGTTAGGAAATGATCAGAAACTGGAATCAGACTGAAACTGATTTAAAATCTCTCCCTGATTCTGTTATTGCGTTCAGTAAAACTCCCACATGGCTGCATGCTGGGAAGTTTAACAGGGCTGCCAGGTCTGAGCTGGGCTGCTGAGTGCTGCCGAGGGGCCACACACACACACACACTGTAGTGTGACGCTCCTGAGACCACGCCACACGTACTCCGACGTGTCGATGCTGGCGCTCTGAACGTTTACGCTCTGATTCTGTACATGTTACAGCACATGTGACAGAACATGTGACAGCAAAGCTGCTGGACAGATTCTGACTTCTGTTACTGGCTTGCTTCTGACTGGCCATTGTGCTGGTTTTGTCACGCAGACCTGGCAACCCTGATCTTTACCGTCGGTGCAGCGACGACTCAGCAGTAAAGGCAAAAAATGTTTTCAGCTATAAGGTCGATAAAAAACATCCAGCATGTGTTCAGCAGATCAATAATCAATACATCATCAGTACAAACTATTCAAATTGTGCTTTTTGACTCTTTCTCAGACAGCAGAGCAGCACAGCAGGGAACTCTGGGAAATGTAGTGCAAGGCAGCAGGAGATTATGTTCCCTGATCTGATTGGTCAGATTGTCATTCCATCACAGAGGAGTCGGGTTTCAGTTAGATCCAGGTTTGATTCAGGTTTTAAACTGTAAACTAACGGTTTGACTGTTTGGCTGCTGCTGCAGAGCGAAGGGATCTAAAGAACCGGGTTCTCCTGAGTCTGACTATACAACACACACACACACACACACACACACACACACACACACACACACACACACACACACACTGATACACAGCAGGAAGACACAATGCTGACAGGAGTCCAATGATTTCCAGAGTTTCAGTCTCTCTGAACTGCAGAAGAAGCTTCGTTTTCATCCTCTCCCTCTTTGAGGCTCCAGCTGTCTCAAGGGGTCAGAGGTCACCACTTCCCATGGGTAGGTTGATGGGGACAGAGGTCATCAGAGGTCGGTGACCTTGTTCTCCACCAGGGCAGCGACCTGCTGCAGACGATAAGCCAACTGCATCTTCTGACCTGAACTGTCCTCCTCCAGGGACATGATGATCTGAGAGACAGGCACAGAGGCAGACAGGCACAGAGGCAGACAGACACAGAGACAGACAGGGACAAAGACAGACAGGTGTTCAGCTGCTTATTCAAATGTTAGTTGAGTGAAAAACGTCTCAGACTCAGAAACTCAGAAAAATCCGAAGGTTCAGTGAAGTTTGTGAATAATTCGAGTCATCGCACTCGTGACTTTAACATCAGGGGACACAGCACACAGGGGAGCTGGACTCTGATACCTGTGGTGATGTAAGGTCACGTGACTTCCACATGCGTTTACCTGGTCATAATATTTGTTGATGTACTTGTAGAGTTCATGAAGAGCGACGAGGCTGTTCATCTCTGGCGCGAAGCTCTGAGACAGAGGGACAGAGGGACAGAGTGCAGTTAGTTACTGTGAGCAGGATGTCCTCAGAATGTCTGACACTGATGTTCATCCTCGTGGTTACTGACCCCGGACAGTTCAGTCAGAGCAGAGTTCATCTCCTGATAACAGCCTGACGCAGCACTGTGGATGTCACTGTAATACCTGCACACACACACACATACACACACACACACACAGTTTGTTTCTACTGTAACCGTATGACAGAGTTTTTGTTTCTATGGTAACTGTGTATCACACAGTTGCCGTGTTTCCATGGTAACTGAAAAATGTCTCACCTTTCTACCAGCTGTTTGTAGCGGGGGATCTCTCTGGCGTACAGCAGCTTGTTGACAGGAGAGTCCTGATTGGACGGAAAGATATCATGAGACCTCACAGAATTAACCCGTACTACACACTGTAACAGACGGGGAGAGACGGGCAGATGGAGAGACAGACAGGTCGTACCCGTCCCACTTTGTGCTCCGAGGTGGTGCAGGAGTCGATGAAGGTCTGAGCGATGACAGACAGGACGGCGTCGATGCTGTCTGTCACCTGAACGTCCAACACAAACTGAGGATTCTTCAGAATGTTCACCCAGAATCTGAGAGGGAGACTAGAAACAGACAGACAGGTCAGAGAGACAGGTCAGAGAATCAGACAGGCCACTAGGCGTGTGTCTCACCTGTTTGTCTTCCAGATGTGGACCGTCTCAGGGTCGTCAATGCCGTGTTTCTCGGCCATGTCGTCCAGGAAGTCAAAAAAGAATCTGACAGCAATAGGAGGAGGACGCTTTGTACTGAGGATCGCCACAAAGACGTCATCCACAAACTTCTGCAACGTCCCCTGCAAAGAGACAAACAGAGAGACAGGCAGGGTCAGAGACATGTAGAGAGAAAAAGAGAGACGGGTTGTAATTGTGTGTGTTGATGTGTGTTGCCTTCATGGACAGCAGTCTGGTCAGGTAAATCTCAGGTATGGCCTTGGCTCGCTCTCTCTCCCTCATGCTGCTCTTCCTGTGTTTTGGAATTTCAGGATCTTCGCTGCTCTTCACCAGGTGCCACAGACGCAGACCCTCCTCCTCCTCGCCCTCCAGCATCGGTGTTTCTTTAGCAACCACACACAGACCGTCAGTCACCACGACCACCAATAAGAAAACAGACTGTCGATCACACTGAAGACAGGTGTTGGTTCTACGTGGTTCCCTTTGTGTTGATGTTCTAAATGTTTTGGAGGGTCTAGATGTTGTGTTTGTGTGCAACATGCTCTGTGTTTCTCCTTGTGCTGGTCTAAGGTTCTAGATGTTGGTTTGTGTTGGTTCTCAATTTAAATGTTCTTGGTGATCCTCTCTGTCTTGGTTGTGGGTTCTACATGTGCAAGATCCTTCTGTTGTGTTGGGTCTGGGTTCTGCGTATTGTTGATATCCTAAATGTTCTAGATGGTCTGGACTTTGTGTTTGTTCTGGGTTTTTAAATGTTCTAAAGATTTGTGTGTGTTCATTAAAGGTTCTATGGGCTTTTCTTTGTGTTAGTTTGGGGTTCTAGATGCTCTACACGGCTCTTTCTACTTTTGTTCCAGGTTTCACATGTTCTGTAAGTTCTAGTCTCTGTAGATGTGTTATGTTCTTACTCTCTCCAGTCTGGAAGACCTGGTTGACTCCAACTCCACCAGAACTCTGAGAACGAGGAATCAGAGCAACTGTTGCTCCGTCTGGAACCTGGAGAACCAGCGTTTAACATTCAGTGGATGGGACGCACACAAGGAGGCGCAGAAGAACCAGAGGATGAAGAAGAAAGAGAACGTGCACAGAACATGAAGAAGGTGTGAAGACACGCTGTGATTGGTTGCTTGTTGTTACCTTGTAATGCTGCAGCGTGTTGATTCGTTTCCAGCGACCCTGAACCACCGCCGTGACATCATCATCTGACAGGGTCAGGTGACCTGCCTGACCGGAACGCCACTCTGTCATCAAATACAGAAACACGAGTCAGTGTGAGCTGTCAATCAAACCACCCACTGATGAGACAGGTGTGTGTGTGTACCCAGGTCCAGACTGTCAGCCTCTGGTCTCTGAGAGAACGGAGCTCCCCTGTAGACCTGATCCAGGATCTTATCCTTCACCTGCAGACAGGGAGACAGACAGGTGTGAGGGGCACGGGTGGCAGCCAGACACGCAGGTGGTAGTCAAACAGACAGGTACCTACCTGAGTGATAGTGTCGGTGTCAAGCACTTTAACAGGACACGGCTGAACCTCAACGCCATTCTTCACCAAGACCGTCAGAGTCTGAGGGAGAGACAGAGGATTATCACACTGAAGCGTCACCGATGGAAAATGTCCACGGTGAAAAAAAGTCCACCAGCTCTTCATCTCCCACTCATTTATTGTTTGTGTATTATCAGTACACCTTGTTGTCCATTGTAACATCCAGATGCTGCCCAGCTGTGTCTGAATGACACAGATGCAGATGCATAACAGATGCACACAGGTGAGAGGTGTGTGTTGCAGCGGTTACCATAGCGCAGTAATCGATGTCCTCTCGCAGCAGGTGGCTGTCGTTGAGCGTTCGTTTTGCTTTCCCTGTCACGGCGTCAACCGGCCCTTTATCCACCTGATACTTTATGGCTCTGTAGAGCATGTAGAGAGGCTCCCCCGCCACCTCCTGACAGACGGACAGGTAAACAGGTGAGGAGAGTCGGAGACAGATTTATGCAAAGAGAGACATGTAGAGAGACAGGCCATTACCTTGAGGAAGGAGTAGAGGCAGATCGACATCCAGTTGGTCAACATCTTCTCTACAACTGTCTCTGTCCTGAAACACAGGCAGACAGACAGACAAGCAGACAGACAGGTAAGGATCAAAGGCTGGACAGTGAGCTCCGACTCTCAGGGTCTCACACCACTCAGTCCTGGATGGTCGAGAACTTTTGAGAATGTCTCAAACCTCTAAGATGTTTCCACTGTGATTCGACCTAACGGGTTCTTCTTGAAGAACGGGAGGTCCGAGGTTCTTCAGGCTAAAATCTAAGATCTGATCGCACCTCCTGTACGGCTCTTTGAACCTGTTAGACAGATTTCATAGATGAAGGCGTGTTTGTTTCACATACCGGCGTAGCATGAGTTTAGGGTTCTTGGCGACATACTGCTGCACCAGGTCCTGCAGCAGACTCTTCATGACCTCTGTGAAGTACTCCAGTTTATCATGAAGGGCCATGGTGAGGAGACTGGCGACGTAACCCCGGTCTCTCTGAGAGAAACCCTGCTGGGCCTCCAGGGTGTGGATGAACTGTGACAGAGACAGAAAACAAACGTCACCTGCAGGTCCAGGTGTCTTCTGATCTGAGACCAGGTTATATCAGCATCACATGACCCTCCACCTGCCCCCTCGGCCATCACCTACCCTGGTGAGGAAGAGTCTGTTGTTGAGCAGGTTGTTGAGCTGCTGGAGACCCTGCTCCACAGTCTGCCTCCTGGACTCTGGCAGGTCCAGCTGGCGGCTCAGTGGCGCCGTCTGCTGGCCAGGGAAGAAGACTCTCTCCGCATACGTCCTGTAGTCCAGCAGGGGGAGTCCTGGTCCTCCGACATCACTGCTCAAGTCCATCATCTCTGTCATCAGGTCTGCATAAAGAAGAAATGGAAGAAAGTGCAGCTGGAGTCACTGGGTCCTAGTGGGAAACTGGTCTGATGCTTTAATTCTGGTTCCAGTTTTAAGTTTTAGATCTGGCTCAAGCACAAGATCTCAGCAAAACTGAGACCCAAAGTTCACACATATAACATGAGATGAGAGAACTCCGTCTGCTGAAGAAGACCATGCACCACGTACAAAATCTTCTGATCATTTTCACAGTAAGTACCAGTGAACTCTTTGCGACACTGATCTCCCACGTTGATCTCCAGAGTTTCCAGCTGCAGCAAAACCTTCTTATAATCTCTGAGGGCCTGTTTACTCTTCCTCCTACACGGAAACACAAGAATCATGAAATCCAACAGCTGTTTTTAGTGAAGAATTCTCTGCATTAAAGTTTCTTATCCTGTCACATAAACGTTCAAAGCCCACAAACAGCAGCTCAGACAGACCATGGTCCGTGGACACTCATCCCAAACTCTACAGTCCGAACTTTATTAAAGCTTTCAGAACTTTAGTGTTCAGTCTGGTGGAGATCCTGAACCTTAGTGACGACATGAGTGTTTCCGTCTGACTTATATGGATCCAGAAAGAGAAAAACTGATTTAGAGGAGAGAAGACCGAATCTAAAGGGCAGTTTCACGGTAAATCCAGTTTCTTGAGTAACTTTCCTTTTTTTCCGTCTGACACAGACCGAGACTCAGGACAGAGATGGACACAGGGTTGCTCTTTGAAGGCATTTTAGAGCATGAGACCCTTGAAGGCAGACAGACAGGTGGAAGCAGACAGACAGGTACCTACCTGTACATCAGGATGACGACTAGCACTGACAGGATGATTACAGCTGCTCCCGCCCCCAAACTGATCTGAGCAGCCAGTGGGACGGGGGACATCAGAGTGTCACTGTCATACTGAACCAATCCCAGGTCCACCTGCAGGTTTCCCATAAACACCTGGGAGACGGGGAGGGAGAGAGAGAAACAAAGGCGGGGATGGGGGGTGGGGGACAGATGGAGGGAGACAGACAGAACTGTTAAAAACAAAAGTCTGAATCAGCCCGAGGAGACTGGGTCTGCCTATGGAGGGAGGAGTCCCTGCCTGTCTGTCTCTGTCTGCCTGTCTCTCTCTGTCTGTCTCTGTCTGCCTCTCTCTCTCTCTCTCTCTCTCTCTCTCTCTCTCTCTCTCTCTGTCTGTCTGTGTCTCCTCTGATTGTCCTCAGACTTCACCTGTCCACTATTGAGGACAGTGAAGTGCAGTGTGGACAGTGACATTTTGTGGACAGACGGTTCTCCAGAAACATAAGGTACAGTGGGTCATGTGTCCCCACTGTGTCTCTGTCACAGTGGGGACACCTGGCTGAGGCTCAGACAGCAGCTGGGCTGAAAGCTTCCTGTTTCCTGTTTGCGTCCGTCCACACTGCTGCTGTCATTAACGGGCTCAGGTCATTCACTCGCCGCCGCTGAGGTGACGTGAGGCTCAGCAGCTTGTTGCTGTTCCACACGTGTGCACAGTGTGTCCGTGTTACCTTGAGCCTGGGCAGATCGCTGCTGTCGTCCACACTCTTGGGTTGGACCTCTGGAGGTTCGCAGTACAGGTGAGTGTTGTCCAGAGTTTTCACCTCACACTCCTGATCTCCGAGCCGAGCCGTCACTTCTTGTCTGGACATCGCTCTGGTCAGGTCATGACCCTGAGAGACGAAGACACAGATGTTGGGACTGATTCTGTTGGTACTGGACAGACAAATGTCAGTGAACTGGTTTATACTGGTCATTGGGTTTACCTCCACGGCAATCACCCCGCCGGCTTTGAAGTGATACGGAGCTTCTGGATCTTCTCGATTCAGAGGAAAAATCTCTGGGTCTGGATAGTAAGTGAAACTTTTACCCTGAGAGACAGACAAGTAAGTGGACATGGAGACAGATAGAGAGACAGACGGGTTACTCTATCATACACTGTTTTTGTCAAATCTGAGAAATGATCATCACTCAAAAATGATCCTGTACAACCCATTCAGCCGGACGTCTGTCTGTACAGGAAGCACTGGGATTTTAAAATGACCACTACATTCAGACAGATGGTCCCATGATCATCTGTGATCATCTGTGATCAGCTGTGATCAGCTGTGATCAGCTGATATTGGGACCATCTGTCAGCAGGATTCTCAATGAAGTTCTGCCAGAACATGGACATCAGAGATGATGATTTCCTCAGGAAGTGAAGTCACACTGAATCATGTCAACATGTGTTACCTCAGCCCCCCAAGAGACAGGCAGACAGACAGACAGGCAGGCAGACAGACAGGCAGACAGACAGACAGACAGGCAGGCAGGCAGACAGACAGACAGACAGGCAGACAGACAGACAGACAGGCAGACAGACAGGCAGAAAGGCAGACAGACAGACAGATACCTTGATGCTCTCATAGTGAACTCTGACGTTGTCCAGCTGAAACCAGACACCTTTTACTTTGACCTCTGTGGTCACTGAGGGAGTTGGACAGGTCATCTGAGAGGAGGACAGGACTGAACAAAACTCAGACACCTGCGAGACAGACAGGTGAGGAGACAGACAAGCAGGAGAGAGAGACAGGTTGAATTAAATTCAGCACGGTCACAGACCGATATTTGTCTCTGATTGGCCAGTTCCTCTCACCGTTGTCATGGTGCTGTTGAAGACCACCTGTTGCTTGGCAGTGAGGAGAGCCAATCGTCTTCTCCGTTTCACCCTCTGGACCTCCAGAGGCTGCACCCACACCGATATGATTGGTTGCTGCACCACATCCAGGTTCTTACCTGTTACTGTGATGACACGTCCCCCTCTGAGGACAGGAAGACAGACACTTTATTAGGCCAACAGATCAGTTAATGATTGATTATTGGTGATTGGTGATGACGTTCTTACGCATAGAAGCTCTCAGCAGGTTTGGCTTCGGTGATGACGGGGTCGTCAAGATAACGGAAGGTAACGTCGGGAATGGTCCGCTCTGCTTTGCCGAACAAAACCCGAACTGTGACTCCACCAGTCTGAGAACTGGAACCAGTCTGACACACCAGCTGGGTGTCATTCACCTCCTCCACACTGAGACGAGGAAGGAGACAACATTAAACAGAGTCATGTGTTAGAAATGGATCATTGTAGACAGTAACCAGCAGCAGGTGAGTGGAGCCAGGACCACAGACAGAGACACCTGCAGACAGGTACAGAGACAGAGAGACCAGAAAGAGACAGGCACAGGACTACAGGACAGAGAGGACACAGAGTTAATGACATGGAATAAAGGTTAATAAATGTGAGAGTGGGTCTGAGGAGAGAAAGAGAGAAGAGGTGTGCGGAGGATCATGGGACTAACGACCTCTCGTCTTTTTTGGTTTATACTCAGGACTGCAGCTCTGCCTCCTCTGACTTTGGTTGTCTAATAAAATCTGCCATATTTCTAGATATGAGAGCTGCACCGTCCACAGTGGGATGGATGCCGTCTCTCCTCATCACACCAGGTTTTCCCAAAAAAGTTTCCCAGTTGTCTGTGAAGGCCACGTTGTTTGCTGGACACCACCGAGACAGCCAGCGATGGGGTGATGACATGCGGCCTCCGATGCTATAAAAATGCTACATTTCTTACATGTACCATTTTCACTAAAGGAGGAAGAGGAGTGACTACGTATGAACATGATGTGAATCAGACGATGACGCCTTCACTTCTTTTGAAGAACTGTGCTCATCCCTCAAGCAGAGTCCAGAGACTCGGAGAATCATGGAGGTACTACTACTGTAGTACTGTAGTACTCACATGTAGCAGGGCTGTGGACCCAGGAAGGCACTCAGGTCGGACGTCTGTCCGGTCAGCAGCTGCCGTCCTCTGATGGTAAGTCTGGTTCCTCCAGAAACTGGACCTTTATCAGGAACCAGATCCAGGAGTTGAGGGTCCTGAACACAAGAGCACACAGGGGTTGGATTAGAAAACACCGTGATCAGACGAAGCCCACAGACACAGTGTAAACATCACACTGATGCTTATTTTGCTGATTGGAAATGAAGAGACACTGAGGGACACTGCTAATCCTCTGAAAATCACCACTTTCTTGTGGTGGACGGGGTCACATGTCCTTGTGACCTAGGGAGCTGTGTTGTCATCCAAACTGGCCCCAGGTGAGGAGCTTGCCATCGAGCTCCTCCTGACTCAGTGTCAGTCCACCACCTGCAGGCATGGAGGCTGGAGGTGCTGCGCGCTGGGCACCAGGCACAGGTGGGAGCCTCGGTCTCCCAGAGCCTCTGTCTCCTGGACCCTGGCTTATGAACTAGTTTTCGTTATGAAACACCATCTCTCTGCTGGGGGAGGGGCCAGAGGTGAGGAAGGTGGAGTGTTACCACCTACACATAGCCATAGGTCTCACCTCTTCATGCAGCACTGGCTCTGGGACCTGGGTGTGGTCCTGGGTTGTGGGGATACTCACAGCGGAGCACAGCTGGGGGGAATGTCCCTCCAAGAACAGAATGGTCACATCTGTGCAGCTGCACACAGGACAGGACGTCTCTGCTGTGTCTGGGTTCATGTGTCAAAGAGCAGTTTGGAGGATCTGGCTTTCTTGGAGTCTCTGAGTCTTGTGCTGGTCATGGACTGGTCTTAAGGCAGCCCTGCTGATGTCCAGAAAAGGACAGCCTGCCTGGTGACAGGTTTTAGACCAACCCACTGACCCTTGAGACCATGCAGGGACAGAAGCTATGAACTGAGTCAGCAGTGATGTGGACTGTGAGACGGTGGTGGTTCAGAGGGAGCTGGTCTCTGTGTGCACTGAAACGCTGGGATGGTGGATCCTGAAACGAGTTTCCTCACACCGCTCTCACCTGATAGGTGAAGATCTGCGTGGACCTCCCAGGTGCAGTTGTTCCCACGGTAACCAGGACTGGCCCCTTCCTCTGCTTCCCACTGGGCTGCAGCTCACACACAACCCTACAACACACACACAGTGTGTGTGAGTGTGTGAGTGTGTGTGAGTGTGTGAGTGTGTGTGTGTGTGTGTGTTACCTGGTGGAGATCTGGTATCCCTCACTTTGGGGCAGACACTGAACACCTGCCACTGTGACTCCGCCCACCACATCCTGGTATTTCATCCCGAGATTTGACCCTGTAATTGTCACCAAGACTCCGCCCTCCAGAGGACCGGATACAGGTAACACCTGCAGACAGACAGGTGGGTGGACAAATAGAGAAGAAGACAGAAAGTGAAAGTTTCCATAGTAACAAAGAAGACCTCCACCCACAATTACAGGACGGATCATTAGACTCACCTGTGTGATCTGAGGAGGCGGGCAGGTGTCTGCAGGTATGCTAGTACATGATTGGTTGTAAACGCAGCTGGGGGAGGGGTTTCTTGGACACCACACACAGCCATACTCCTCAGGTACTGCCCTGCACTGCGAGCAATCTGATTGGCCGGCTGAGCAGTCGTACAACTGGACTGAAGAACACAAGAGAGAGAGACACAAATATTACCCAGTGATACCTGTCTCACACACACACACACACACATACTCACTCACACACACACACTCACACACACACACACTCACACACACACACACACACGCACACTCACACACTCAAACACACTCACACACTCAAACTCACTCACACACTCACACACACACATACACACACACACACACACACACACACACAAACACACACTCACTCACACACACACACACACACACACACACACACACACTCAAACTCACTCACACACTCACACTCACACACTCACTCACACACACACACTCACACTCTCACACACACTCACACACACACTGACACACACTCACACTCTCAAACTCACTCACACAC
>NC_054395.1:30815687-30823187 GCF_017976425.1 Toxotes jaculatrix | reverse complement strand
GCTGGTGTAGCCTCGACCAACTAGCATCAGACGCAGTATACCGCCCACTTCCTGTTTGTTCTCTATGGTTATTACCACAGCGACGGTGGAGACCCGGGGGTCGTTGGCAGCGACGTACTGAGTGTCAACGGGGTTCGACGTCCGATAGATGAGCTGAGAGATGTTGGACAGACTCCTGTGGACAAGAGAGAAGACCAGACTCAGGGACACCTCCTCACTTAGTTCATGATTTAACTGCTGCCAAAATGAGACTGACAATTCTGATGAATAGGTTCCTCACACACAGTGGGAAGCCTCCGAGGACACCTCCCAGCATGCACTGGGCCACTGAGGTCTAACTGTCCTGTTACTGGTGCTACTGGGTCTTAGGCTCTGGCTGCAGGCCTGACTGACGGGATGAACTCTTACCTTTTATCGCAGATGCCCTGGTACAGTGAACCACAGACGATCAGGCTCCCTGGCTCCACCCCCTGCCCTTCCTCCATCAGCAGCAGTTTGTTGTGGTTGTGAGTGGGCGTGGCCGAGGGGCAGTCCTGTGGGATGATCGGGGGGAGGCAGTCCGGGGAGTCCAAGTGAGGGCCGGTCGTAACATGTGACATCAACTCCAGCTCAGACGTCAGCTGGTACAGGTGGTCGACCCCGCCCACATACAGATGCCCTGTCTCCGGGTTCAGCAGCAGGTGTGAGAGGGGACCGCCTTGTAGCTCCACCCATCGCACAGAGGGGTCAGAGGTCACAATGACATCAGCTGAGAAGGAGGGAGGGGGCAGGAGGAGGAGGAAGAGGATTGATGGGGGGATGGAGGAGGCCAACATGGCAGCTCCTCTTTACCTGTCACAGGTGAGAGAGAGAGCAAGAGCGAGGGAGAGAGAGAGAGAGCGACATTAAAAACAGAAGCAGAAAAAACACTGACAGCTGAGCGTCGGCTCCATGTTGGCGCCATTCATCAGCATCCTGCAGGTGGCTCACCTGTCACCTGGTTATGACAGACGATCAGGCTCCCTGGAGTCTATAACCAGCCACGCCCCCTAACCCCCCCCCCCCCACAGAACGTGGTTTCATCATGAATTCATCTCTGTTCTTTTATTTATTCTGAATTTGTCTATAAAACATTTTAAAAAACAGAGACATTCAGCTGAACGTGCAAACTGCAGAAAGGTTTCATTTCAACCCCCCCAAGGCTCAGAGACCACTGAGCTGTGTCCCCCCCCGAGGCTCAGAGACCACTGAGCTGTGTCCCCCCCGAGGCTCAGAGACCACTGAGCTGTGCCCCCCCCCCCCCCCCCCCCCCCAAGGCTCAGAGACCACTGAGCGGTGTCCCCCCCAAGAAGGAGAAAAATCAGAGCTGAGCCGTGACCGTCTCAGATTCATGGAGGAACATGAATCCATTTCATACCCAGAAATGTGAAATATGAAATATGTAAATACACCTGAGCAGGTGAAGCTGAGCCCTCGGCTCCTCTGAGGCTCCGCTTCTCTCTCAACTTATTAATAAAATATTTTGCTGCTTCACACTTTTCATCTGACGGTCAAACTGTAGTTGCCTGTAGTGATGTCACCATGGCAACACACCCGTATCCATGGCAACACAGTGAAACGACCCAAACCTCCGGTGGGTTGTTTTGTTTTTATGGCAGAAAGACTGCAGTCTTAAACTGGTGTCAAACTGGTTTCACTCTGAAGACAATTTTCAGTCTTCATGTCTTTTGTTCTGTTTTTCCCTTTGTCTTTCCATCCATTCGTCCCGATGTCCTTCCTGCTGTCCAGAGGACAAATCCTTTAGATTTGAATCCACGATCTGATCGTCCTGACGCCGCTGCGGTCATGTGACCTGAATCTGCAGATGTATGTGCTCCTGTCCCAGGGTTCAGTCCTCAGTGTCCCAGGGTTCAGTGCCACAGCAGCTGCTGTTACAGGATCAAACCAGGGAATTACATCACGTTACTCTGTCCCATGTCAGGGCTGCTCACCTCTGACCACACCCAGCAGCACAGCAGGTGTGGTCAGGTAAGGTGACGTCATGCTGTCACCACTAGTTGGCAGCAAACCAGAATATCAGACTGGGACGAGTTACTCTGTGGCACATTTAGGACCAGAGGGGACGTGGTCTTTGCTGTGAGGACTGAGAGGAATGATCTCATCCTGACTCACGTCCTCAAACACGTCTGGTATCAGTCTGTCAGTAATCTCTGTGTAAATGATCGGTCGGTTCATTGATCAGTCGATGATGGAAAATTGATTATTATCATAATTATTTTGATGATTTAGATTTTTTCAGTGTCTTTCTGCTGGAAGCTTGGTGGCAGAGCTCAGACTGCAGGCTGATCACTTTAACTTCAGTTTGCTGAAATGAGCGGTGCGGCCTGTAGGGGGCGCCGCCCGCGGCTCGCTGCCCGTCGCTCTGGTTAATGATGCAGACTCATTAATAAAAGGCTGCGAGGTTTTTACAGTGCATCTCTCTGACACAAAACACCATTCATCTCTCTCTCTCTCTCCTGTAGGAGCCGTGCTCGCTCGACCCTCTCTGCCTCCTGCTGTGTGTTGGTTCAGGCTGAAACTGAACGAACACTCGCTGTTTAACTTGCCCCAGTGCATGCTGGGAAACACCCAGCGAGGCCTCAGGACACACACACACACAAACTTGTACTTCTATCATTGTGAGGACACTCGTTGACATAATGCATTTTCTAGCCCCCAAACAAAACCAGAACCAGAACCAGAAACTGAACCTGAACCTGATTCTGACCTGAACCCTCAAACAGAACTCTGAACACGTGGGGTCCAACAGCTTTTTGTTCCACACAAAGCTGTTGGACCCCATAAGTATAGTGGGCCCCCCCCCTCACCCCCCCCCTCACCCCCCCCCCCCACACACACACACACAGATGCTTCAACATTTCCATGGTAATACTGAACATCCTCACACAGTCTGTCTGTATGGTAATAACTTCCGCCCTCAGCCTGATGGTGTGTGTGTGGGTGTGTGTGTGTGTGTGTGTGTGTGGTGGGGGGGGGGGGGGGGGGGGGGGTTCATCTATAATTCATGTAGCTGAACAGAGAGAGAGAGAGTTGTAGGTTGTCAGAAAGTAAAATGAGAGCGAGTTGAAGTTGGAAAAAAGAAGAGAGAGGTTAGGAGAAGGACAGAGCAGGGACGAGAGCGAGGAGGAGACATGGGGGTGTAGAGATGGGGGGTGTAGAGATGGAGGTGTAGAGATGGGGGTGTAGAGATGGGGTGTAGAGATGGGGGTGTAGAGATGGGGGGTGTAGAGATGGAGGTGTAGAGATGGGGTGTAGAGATGGGGGTGTAGAGATGGGGGGTGTAGAGAGAGCTGGAGGCGACGGAGCGTTAAAGTCAAAAATGAGGAAAGAAATTCATGTTTGATCTGCTGAATACAGAACCTCCCCTCCCCCCGTCTCTCTGTGTTACTGTCCCCCCGTCTCTCTGTCACTGTCCCCCCCGTCTCTCTGTGTTACTGCCCCCCCCCCCCCCCCCCCCCCTTTTGTCTGACTGTTGACAGTATAAAGGTGTTTTTCGTTCAGACTCAAAGGATTAGAAAAATGCCACACCCTGTGTGTGTGTGTGTGTGTGTGAGCTCAGTCAAACACCTGGACAGTGTGATAACAGCTGCTAACATCTGATCATCAGATCTGCTCTGTCCTGTCCTGTTCTTCACTCACTCACTTTTTCTACACTGGAAACATCCATTCATCTGTTCATCCATTCTGAGGAGTTTGGGTGCAGAGTCCAGCTCATCAAACAGGCGGTGGAAACAGAGCTCAGCAAATTTTCAGCAGAGCGAAGCCACCTGCAACATTTAAGGTGGAATGTTTTCTTACGTCACTCAGTATGTGAGCTGATATTGTGAACCAGTCACTCCACCTTTAGTGGGCTCTCCTACAAACATTTCCGTGCTCCTCAGATTTCTCTATGGACGAATCCAGCTCACACGACCTGCAGGATACAGAGGACATCAGCTGAGCAGGCGGTCCACCTGTGAGACCCAGACCACCTCCCAGTGTGGTCTGAGGGATCGGATCTCAAACGTTGTTAGCCTGCAGGGTCATGTGATCAGATTTAAAAGAACTGGCTCTGAGAGAAACCAGGCTCATTGGAAGACAAATGAACAAACAACTGACCTGCTGACAGGTGTGACTTCCTGTCCCCTCACACCTGACTCATACCATGGCAACCGAGAGTCCTGCACTCTCATTGGCTGCCATGTGACAGTTCAGGTTCAACTATAGTCTGAATATTAACCTGCAGGTATCCATAGCAACAGGACTGATCCTCCAGACGCCATTAGCCATTAGCACCTGGAGACCAGGCAAAATACTGAATGAGCCAGTGGAACCACGTGGAAGCTCTCAGGTTCTGAACCTGCTCACAGATCATTGCAGCCTCAAGGACCTCGGTCACCTTCCACCCCCCAGGAGCCCCACCCCACTGAGGACACCTGGAACATCTGCATCCAGCTGTGGTGCTCACTGGAACATCTTCCAGGACTCCTGGAGTCTTGACAGTGGCCTGAAATTTCCTCAAGGACCTGTCCACCGTCCTGAGGGACTCTCAGAGCGGTCTCTGTGTGTAACAGTCCTGGTGTTAGTTCAACACATTCAGGTGTGTTAACCTGCAGGTAACCATGGTAACAGGACTGATGCTGCAGGTGTGTCTGCAGTGAAACATTCAGCAGTTTACTTTGGTAAATGCTGCAGTTTGTACTTCACTCCTCTTTTGTTCCCATCACCTCCTCCCTCCCTCCCTCCCTCCCTCTCTTTTCATTTTCTCATTGGACCTCTCCTCGCTCAACCCCCCCCCCCCCCTCCCCCGTATGTAAATGAGGGACAGGCTGCTTTCAACACATCGAGGTGATGATTACAGGCTGCCTTACCTCAGGCACACACACACACACACTTCCACCCCCATATTATCTCTGTGGTTTGCTGCTGACTCTCACACTCACTCTTCAAAGAGATGACACAATCCTACACACACACACACACAGCTGTGTGTGAGTGTGTGTGTGTGTGTGTGTGTGTGTAGTTAAATTTCCTCTCTTTGTTTCCTCTCCTTCACTCCTTCACTCTGGGGGACTCTTCCTCAGTGTGTGTTCAGTCTGTCCTACTTTCTCTGAGCTGAAGAGCCTCAGATGCAGGTAACTGCAGACTGACCTCAGCCAGGCCCAGGCCCAGGCCCAGGCCCAGGCCCAGGACCAGGACCAGGCCCAGGACCAGGCCCAGGCCCAGGACCAGGCCCAGGACCAGGCCCAGGACCAGGCCCAGGCCCAGGACCAGGCCCAGGACCAGGACCAGGCCCAGGACCAGGCCCAGGACCAGGACCAGGACCAGGACCAGGCCCAGGACCAGGACCAGGCCCAGGCCCAGGCCCAGGCCCAGGCCCAGGACTAGGACCAGGCCCAGGACCAGGCCCAGGACCAGGACCAGGACCAGGCCCAGGACCAGGCCCAGGCCCAGGCCCAGGACCAGGACCAGGACCAGGACAGTGGGGCGGGGCAGAGATCAGCTGTGACGTTCCACAGCTGATCTCTGGTGGATGTCCTCTGATCCCTGAGACTTTTCTCTGAGTCCAGGCCAAAGTTCTGATCCAAAGCAACTTAGGATACGGGCACTCAGACTTTAAGAGACCTGAACAGGTCTGCACTGTCCTCCAGAGTCCAGAGTCCACAGAGGACAGCAGGACTATGAGCTAAAGATACTACAGATACACACACAGTACCTGTGCTGGGCTCGTCCGGACACACACACACACACTCTCTCTCTCTCTCACACACACACACACCTTCACAGCATTTAGGAGACTGAATGGTGCGGGGCTCTGTCCCTCTGTCCCCTGTGTGATGATCTTTATATGAAAGATCCATAAGGTTCCTAAGTAAGAGTTCAGGTTCTGGGATGAAGCAGGTTCCAGGTTGTTGAGGTGTGTCCTGTGTCCTGTGTGCTGTGTCCTGTGTCATGCGTCGTGTGCCGTGTGTCCTTTGTCCTGTGTCCTGTGTGCTGTGTCCTGTGTGCTGTGTCCTGTGTTGGTGGACGTCAGCGTGTGAAGCTGCAGGACTTTGTCTGTCCTCAGCAGATGTCTTTGTCTCAGTGTGAGCTCCTTTGTGCTGCAGCTCTGCTTTGATTCTGGGCTGTTGTGTTCTGATCCGAGCTGAATGGAGCTAATTCTGCTTTTCTCCTCAGACAGATGAACGACGGGTCTGAGGGTTTGAAACGCCGACTGTGTCACATGATCATCGGTTGATGCCAGTTATTGATGACGAGGCGGCGGAGCTGCTATTCCTGCCTCTAATCTGGAATAAATCCCGTTTGTATTGAGAGCACATGTTCTGACAGGAGGATCCGATGAGAATAGGAAGAATCAGAGATTGTCCTCAGTTTGACAGAAGATCAGAATAACGAGCGAACAGCAGCAGATTAACGTCTCTCGGCTCCCTGCAGGAGGAAGCTGCAGCTGCAGCCTGAAAATATCACACATTCTACTTCAAAGCTTTTTGTTCTAAGTGTTCTCCAAACCTGTCAGAGGCTGGAGCCGAGCGACGGAGTGAGAACCTCCGAGCTCCGGCTCCGGTTCTGGTTCTGCTGTTCTGGTTCTGTTCTGAGTGGGTTTGACGAAGCAGAGCTTCTCAGATGCTCGGAGAGTTCAGCTGGAGTTCATGTAGATTTCCTTTTTCATGTACCTGCAGACAGGTGTCATCACACGGCTCTGACACGCTCACACTCAGGCTGCTGCTCTGACTCCAGGTCAGAGGTCAGAGGTCAGGCGGGTTTGTACTTATTGTTGAGGTCAAACCTGAAGCTTCTGTTTTCATTTCTCATCTGTTCATGTGTCACTTTGAGAGTCGTCCAATCAGTGAGGAGCATCTTCACAGCTGAATGGACCAATCACAGCAGTGGAGTTCATATCAGCAAAGCTAACATCAGTCAGACAGGAAACAGAGACCTGCTCAGCATGGACAGACAGGAAACAGATGTCGTCCTTTCAGAGTAAAATCTGTAAACATGAACACACTGAGGTTTTATTCTGTTGCAGCAGTTAAAGCTGAAGCTGCTTCTTCTATAACTTTACCCAGACTTTTATTTTTCCTGTTTCACTGAGCTCTGTGTGTTTACTGTGCTGTATTACTGTTGTTGTTGTTGTTGTTGTTGTTGTTGTTGTTGTACAGTTATGATGTGAAGCTGATTCTCTGCTGCACGTTTCTGCTGCAGCTGCACACGCATCTGAGCCAAAGCTCCACAGACTGAATACTGATCACTGCAACATGAAAGATTAATAAGTACGAGACTTTGATAACACACACACACACACAGAAACACCAGAAACACACACACACACACACACACACACACACAGAAACAGCAGAAACACACACACACACACACACAGAGAAACACACACACACACACAGAAACAGCAGAAACACACACACACACACACACACACAGAAACACACACACACACACACAGAAACACCAGAAACACACACA
>NC_054395.1:30775687-30813187 GCF_017976425.1 Toxotes jaculatrix | reverse complement strand
GAGGAGACAGAGGAGGAGACAGAGGAGGAGACAGTGGAGGAGACAGAGGAGGAGACAGGAGGAGACAGAGGAGGAGACAGTGGAGGAGACAGAGGAGGAGACAGGAGGAGACAGAGGAGGAGACAGTGGAGGAGACAGAGGAGGAGACAGGAGGAGACAGAGGAGGAGACAGTGGAGGAGACAGAGGAGGAGACAGGAGGAGACAGAGGAGGAGACAGTGGAGGAGACAGAGGAGGAGACAGGAGGAGACAGAGGAGGAGACAGTGGAGGAGACAGAGGAGGAGACAGAGGAGGAGACAGTGGAGGAGACAGAGGAGGAGACAGGAGGAGACAGAGGAGGAGACAGTGGAGGAGACAGAGGAGGAGACAGGAGGAGACAGAGGAGGAGACAGTGGAGGAGACAGAGGAGGAGACAGAAGGAGACAGAGGAGGAGACAGAGGAGGAGACAGGAGGAGACAGAGGAGGAGACAGTGGAGGAGACAGAGGAGGAGACAGAAGGAGGAGGTGCAGTTTTATTAAAACCAAAGCTGAGAGTGTTTTCCAGCTCTGTCTCTCCGTCTCTCCGTCTGTCTGCCCCTCCCTGTCTCTGCTCTCTGTAGCTAACAGGCGTGAACCAGCTCCATGATGTGTTTATGAGAAGAATTTTACAGGATTAAAACAAGGCTTTGAAGGTGGTGTGTGCGTGTGCGTGTGTGCGTGTGTGTGTGTGTGTGTGTGTGTGTGAGTGTGTGTGTGTGTGCGTGTGTGTGTGCGTGTGTGTGTGTGTGTGTGTGTGTGTGTGAGTGTGTGTGTGTGTGCGTGTGTGTGTGCGTGTGTGTGTGTGTGTGTGTGTGTGTGTGTGTGTGTGTGAGTGCGTGTGTGTGTGCGTGTGCGTGTGCGTGTGCGTGTGCGTGTGTGTGTGTGTGCTCTGAAATACTGAAGTATAATCAACAGAGAGGAGAAACAGAGGAAAGAGGGCGGAGAGCTTTTTATTCTCCTCCAACAATCTGTTTCATTCACTGCTGATAAAAAGACAGAATAGAGGACGTGGACAGTTTGTCCTCTGTCAGAGAAGAGACACATGAACTCCACCCACACCACGGGTGGAAGAACTACTCTGATCTGTTACTTCTACTACAGTTCCACAGAATTACAGTACAGGAACTGTAAATTTGGTTTTATATTGTTGGAAATAATTTCTGATGCATTAATGAGTTCAGCAGTTTAATGATGGAAGGTCCACCACTGTCCAAATGTCCATGTGCAGTGTCCACATGACCAACCTGCAGACTCTGCCTCCACTCCAGGCTGAGGTGTCTTCACCTGCTCACCTGTTATCAGCTGCTCCGTCGGGTCCTCACACTCAGAGCAGCAGGAAGGACCGACCGGGGACAGCATGTCTCATGGACACTCTGCAGCTCATGGTTTCCTCTTACATCATTTTGTACGAAGTGACGTGTGTCACCTGATGACAAATGACAGAAGCCATGAACCGAGCTGGTTGATCTATGATCAGGAGTCCGCAGGCACTCGCCAGGGTTTGGACGCCACTGGACCCGGTCTGAGTGTCTCACCGGACCAAAGACCACACCCTCAGTTCAACAGCTGAACGCGTCGTCACATCAACACGACATCAACACAATCCACAGCAAAGACTGCACCCTGGCAACACGTCTGCGAGGTCGGCAACAACCACACGGAGTCATGTGAACAAACAACACAACAACACAACATGTGTCCGGGAAACAGACAAGGTCAGAAACATCACAGACAAGCAAAAAGCACCCATATCGAAGACAATGTCAACAAGACACGTAACCACAGACCCATGAACCAAACGTGGACACGGCGAGACCCGAGCGTCAAGCAGCTGATTGGTCGATACAGTTCCTCTCAGGAGCAGCTGACACATGAGAAAGGAAAAACTCCACACGTCCACCTACAGAGACATCTGATCACGCTCAGATGGACACCTGGGACTGTTGGACTGGTGGACTGATCCCTGATCACCACCAGTGCAACTCCATCATCAGCAGCACATCACACCGGTTATACTGGGCGGGAAATCTGAAGGTTCCAGAAGCTGAGAACAAAGAGTTTCACCTCAGATCAGACTCATCCCACCGAGGATCAGCTGCGGCGAGTTCCCACAAACTGCCTCACACCTTCCCACGGTGCGAACACACGGACGAACACGCTCAGTCCGTGGGACCGAGTCCACAAATTATCACTCACTTTATCTTTGGTCTTTAAAATGTCCTGAGCGTCTCACGCTGTAAGACACAGACCAGAACTACAGACGGACACCTGGTTCAGGTCCAAGGATTTAGATCTGAAACCTCGCTCAGTTTCCAACCTGCTTCATGCACTGAGCACAAAATATTCACAACAACAACAACAACGACAACAACAACGTCAATGACAACAACAACATTCACACCGGAGGAACATTTCCTTCCCTGACTGTCTCCATGTTTTCTGACACGTTCCATCGCAGATCAAACGTCACACGTCAACATTTGAATCAACTGATCAGCAACTGCATCCACAGTCAGACGTGAGATGAAACAGTGACGGTTCATCCTGCTCAGTCACATATGAAACAGTGTCGAACTGTGATGAGACGATGCTGAAGGTGTTAGTCACACAAAGCACACACACACACACACACACACACACACACACACACACACTCATTTAACTCTGAATATCAGAGATGTTTTTTTTTCTCTTTATTCTAAAAGCAAAAAGCTTCCAGAAGCATCTTTGGCACAAAGTTGTATCAACATGTGGAACTTGTGCTGCACACGGCTTTAACATACAAGAGTAAACAAGCAGCCAACAAACAGTGAAACAAACAAACAAACCAACAAACAAACAAACAGTGAAACCTGTTCCTGTGCTGAGGGAACTTATTCACTGAGAGAGAGAGAGAGTCAGAGTCTATGTCGCTCTACCAATGATCTGATTCCTCCTCCACTAATTAAATCACAGGACAATTAACAAGAGTCAGCTGTCAATCAAAGCCTCATTACAGAGAGAGAGAGAGAGAGAGAGAGAGAGAGAGAGGCGGAGAGACACTTACTTCCTTCAGGAAACAGTCCGTCTTTCTTTCATTCCTCAAAAAAACAGACAACAAAAACTGAAAGAACCTGCACACCGGGCGAGAGAGGGGACGAACGACTACCAACAGACAGATGGAGAGAGGGAGGGCGCGAGGGAGGGAGGGGGCAAGCGAGCAGCCGGCTGGATGGCTGTAATCCCATTATTGTGAACGACACATTGTTCGGAGAGAGAGAGGGCGAGAGACATTCAGAGAGAGAGAGCGAGAGAGAGCGGAGAGAGAGAGGGGGGGAGAGAGACATTCAGACACAGAGGAAGTCTCAGTGGGAATCGAGGGGGCGGGGCTTATGTGTGCACACTGCAGTGGGCGGAGTCAGACTCATTAATATTTAATCTGAGGTTTGAGGCGTGAAGTTAGAGAGCGAGCAGCAGAGCGAGGCAGTAAATCACCCCTCCCCTCACCCGTTCCCCCCGTCCCCCCATCTCCCCCCGGCTGACGGACAGGGGGCCCGGGGTCTCACTGGCTCCGTCTAACAGCTGCTGAGGGACAAGTATCCTGATCAATAACAGGAACACAACCACAGTGTGACCTGCTACACAAACCCAGCACCTGAGACTCGTTCTGACCCAGGACCAGTTCACCAGCAGGACCAGTTCACCAGCAGGACCAGTGAGGGACCGGATCTTTAATGGTTCGTTCCTGATGGCCCTGAGACATCAGAGAGGACCGGGACAGGCTGCAATAATCAATCAGTATCAATGAGATGATAAATGTCTGTGAGGAGAAGAAGAAGAAGAACGTCCTGTCTCTCAGTTCTTCTTCATGTTTGTCCTCCAGCTTCTTCGTTGTGGAGTCACAGGAAAATCTTCCCTCCACACGTTTATCACAAAATCAAACCCCTGTGATGCATGAAGATCAATACTAATCAATACTAATCAATACTATCAGCTTTGTTTGATTAGAAGCTGCTGACACTCAGAGACTCTGTCTCTGCTCAGGTGAGTCCAAGTGTCTGTTTCCTGTCGTGTGATTGGTTCACAGCTGACAGGTCACAGCAGGTGACAATCATAAAGTGTTCAGGTTGTCATGGCGACCACAGTGAGTTTAATGTGATGTGAAGACAGCATGAAGAGTGTGTCTGTGTGTGTGTGTGTGTGTGTGTAGCATCATCTTATCTGTGACACAACACACTGCTCGTAAAACGTGTGACGATACATTCATGCATTCATTTGTGTGTGTGTGTGTGTGTGTGTGTGTGTGTGTGTGTGTGTGTGTGTGTTGGGGTCAGCTGGGAGTGTTTGTCCACCTCTCATCAGGAGCCTCATGTAATATTAATCTCTCTCACACACACTGAGGGTCACATGCACCACTGCGCACAGACAAACATGCACACACGCACACACACACACACACACACACACACACACACACACACACACACACACACACACACACATCAATCAAACCGAAAGAGAGAAAACACAGCCTGAGGTCTGTGTGTGTGTGTGTGTGTGTGTGTGTGTGTGCAGCTGGTGAAGCAGCATAAATAAATATAAATTCTGTGTCTGTGATGTGATTTTATATTTCTGCATTAAGTCGATCTGTCCACAAACGGACAAAGACACAAACAAATCGACCAATCACAGTCCTGCAGGAAATCGTCCTCCAGCTTCAGACCGTCTCCACGCCGCCCACTGATTCTGAGCGAGCCGCCGCACTAACGTGAGGCTGCTTACGCCTTCGAGGGCGACGAATCAGGCGAGTGTTTGTCTGCCGAGTTGCGTGTCACTTTCCTGACCTTTGTCCTCTGGACATGATCTCACACTTTGAACTTCCTGCCCAACATTTTACCATCACGACCGCTGTCACCGTGTCAGCACTTCCTGCAGAGTCTGTTTTTTTGTCCCTGTGACCAACTGACCAATCAGCTTTCTTGACTAAGACTCCTCTGATTCGACGTTTGGTCGACCATTAGAGGGAAGATGTCATTTTTCCGTACAGTCAGCCGCTCGCTGTGAGCAGAAGCTGCGTCCAGCAGCTCGCCACAGGAGCGACGCGACACCATCGAGTTTTTCAGGCTGAGGTGTAACCAGTCACAGACTGGGGTGTAACCAGTCACAGACAGAGGTGTAACCAGTCACAGACAGAGGTGTAACCAGTCACAGACTGAGGTGTAACCAGTCACAGACTGAGGTGTAACCAGTCACAAACTGAGGTGTAACCAGTCACAAACTGGGGTGTAACCAGTCACAGACTGGGGTGTAACCAGTCACAGAATGAGGTGTAACCAGTCACAGACTGGGGTGTTACCAGTCACAGACTGGGGTGTAACCAGTCACAAACTGAGGTGTAACCAGTCACAGACTGAGGTGTAACCAGTCACAGACTGAGGTGTAACCAGTCACAGAATGAGGTGTAACCAGTCACAAACTGAGGTGTAACCAGTCACAGACTGGGGTGTAATCAGTCACAGACTGGGGTGTAACCAGTCACAAACTGAGGTGTAACCAGTCACAGACTGGGGTGTAACCAGTCACAGACTGGGGTGTAACCAGTCACAGAATGAGGTGTAACCAGTCACAGACTGGGGTGTAACCAGTCCGAGCTGGTGTGATGTTTGGAGAATTCCCTCAGTGAATCTGTGGATTTCAGATTCAGCTGAAACAGAATCAATAATAATTCTAATCATTCTATTTCACAGTCACGCAGGTTTATGCTGCTTCACCACAGAGCCTGAGTCCAGACCCGGTGCAGACAGGGTCTGGACCGGGTCTGATGTTTGTGTGAAACGTTTAAATCTCAATCACACAAATCAGCATTTTATTTGACATCGTATGATATTCACGTGTTAGAACATGTTGATGTGTTGCAGGGCGTGGTGGGTGTTTATCAGGTATGTGAGGCTTTCAAGCACAAACAAAAGATGAAGGACGAGTGAGGAGGCTTTAAAGGGGGTAGGAGGAGGGGGTGGGTGATGGTGGGGGGGAGGGTAGAGAGCGTGAAAAGCTGCTTGTAGTGAAACGAACCAACCAGGCGGAGTAATGAATGGAGGAGGAGGGGAGGGGGAGGGGGAGGGGGAGGGGAGGAGGTGAAAGGTGACATGCAGTAATTGGGAGAAAATGTGTGTGATGGAGAGAGACGACGCGTCCCAGCTCAACACAGGAAGAATAAATCCTGAACTTTACTCTGAAAGCTGTTTCATGATGAATAAAAAAGTCAAACTAATCAGAGACATGTGGACGGAAGTGTCTCGCACTCAGCTCTACACTCTGCGGACTGAAATGTCCCACTGTGAATTTTCCTTTTGTCATCGACAACACGTCGGTTCAACTGATGCAGTTAGAAAAAGTCTGAAAGACTCTGATCACATGAGCGTTGACTGGAACCTGATTGGACAGAGGCCTGAAGCTTCCTCTGCAGCGAGACACAGTCACTCATTGCACTGATCTTTAAATGTACACGTTCACTTTCAGTCGATCGATCGATCGATTAAACAGAAAATTTACCAGAAACTGCTCCGATTTTTCTTTCTGTGTTTTTTTAAAGTAAAAATGTGACGATCTGAAGTTCGACATCACAGACAGAGACACGGACAAATACATGGACAGAGACAGTCACAGATATGGACAGAGACATGGACAGAGACAGTCAGAGACACAGTCAGAGACACGGACAGAGACACGGACACAGACTCACTCAGAGACACAAACAGAGACATGGACAGACAGAGACTGAAGCACAGAGAGACGACACAACAACAGAAAAATGATGTCAGGGTCGATGACATCATCCATCGCCATGTGGGCTGTGTGTGAGGTCATAGGTTGCTATGGTAACCATCTGGACGCCCTGACTCAGCTCTTGCAGCAGAGAGATTAGAGTTGCACCAACCTGTGGAGGCAACCTGCTGCGTCTGTGAGGAAACAGGAGGAACCTTCTTCATCAGGAGGACGTTTCCTGTAGGAACACAAATACAGACGCACATCAGAGGACATTCTCCGACGGCGACGGGCCCATCACCGTGACCGTGACATCAGCTCTGTGTTCAGGTGCAATCAACCACTGACAGAGGCAACAAAGAGCACTGAGGACAATGTCCCGAAGAGGACGCGTCTCTAATCTCTGGTTGCAGTTTTGGGGGATTGTTCCTTTACTCCCGTCATCAACCATCTGCCTTCAAGGTCGACTGAGGTCGAGTAATGAATCACTTCCTGTTTGTCTGCTGGAGCATGTAATGAGTTAATGAGCAGAGACGATGCACAGATAATCAATCACTGCACATATTGATTGATGACACTCATCAGTCCTCGTCCACGCAGCTGCTGCTCTGACCAATCACGTGCTTCCTGTTTATTCCTGTTGTTAATGTTCTGTCCTCATCAGTGTGACACTGAGACTCATTTTATGAATTAACACAACACGACGTTAAACTCCACGTTGTTTAACAGCTGAAATAAATCTAAACAGCTTTAAATTTGACCTTTGACCTTTTAAAGAAATGGCAGCGTTTCAGTCATATTCTGTTCAGGTTCGTCTCCACAGCTCTGATCTCACACCTGATGGAACCCACAGTGTGGCTCCGCCTCCTGCCTCAGCTGGCTGTGTGTAGAGTCTGAAGGACGACCAACAATACAGCACACACACACACACAGCCAGCTGAGGCAGGGGTCGTCCTTGAAGACAAAAACCAGGGATCAACAACCCATCTGTGTGCGTGTGTGTTTGGTTGTTATTGTCGTATCTTTGTGAGGACCAACCAGAGTCTCAGTTTCTGTCTCTGAGTCCGCCTGAGGACTCTGAGCCCAGTGTCCCTCTCTTCCAGCTCTGTGTATGGTCTCCACCAGCTCCTGAGGGAAACATCAGGCTCTTCAGCTGCTGAAGGCCACACCACGTCCTCCAGCTGCTCCGACTGAGTCAGCGGGAAATGTGAAGAAAACCAAAACTAGGAGCTATAAGAGGCTGAAAAGCTCCGTGACCACAGATGGTGTTTCAGACTGTGATCGCTGCTGCAGCGCAAACGTCACACAATTCATCCCATCCGCCACAGTCCTCACATGGAACATGGAACAGTGTGTGTGTGTGTCAGAGGAAGTGTCCTCTGGTGAGGTCAGGGGTCACAGTCGAACACAGAGAGTCTATTCACAAACACACAGATCCATTCATCAGAGTAAAGATCAGCTCTGTCGTCAGTCTGAAGCAGCAGGAACTTCACTGACGGTCACATGACTGAAAACATCAGAACTCCACCGCTGAACGCCGCGCTCGCCGCTGTCCGAGCCATCAGACACCACCTGGTCAGGTGACGCTCCACAGCGCTCCCTGACAGATCTGCATCCTCTTCCAACTTCCCAGGACTTAAAGACAAATCCTTGTTTACGCTGCAGGTTGGAAAACTACAGGAGACAGACGAGTCAAAGTCCAGGCTCAGTTTCAGGTGCTGAGTCTGATTCCTCGTGTTCACATGTGCTTTGACATCACTATCTGGTTTTTATTCTGGTTCTGGTTCTGATGCTGATGTCTGACACCTCGGTTGCTGGAATGGACAGAAAGTTTGTAGTGCACCTTGACACCTGGGGGCAGGTGAAGCTGCTTCGTACTGGAAGATGATGCAGTTCATCGTTTCTGCTCTGAGAGTGAGATTAAAGTGCAGACTGAACGACTCTCCATCTACCACGTCTGTCTCTCAGAGACACTGAGGAAGAAGACAGAGGACAGGGAGAGACTCAGCTCTGTTGCCGTGTGTCCATTAGTAAAGTATGTGTGAACATCATGAATGTTCTGAGTTAGAGCAGCTCATGGCTAAGTAACGAGGAAGAGCTTGCTCCGAGCTCAGCAGGACGAGTCACTTCCACTGACTCTTCCACCGTCCACACGGTGAGACGCAGAAACCCGACCCGATGGACGAGACTGGGACGGAGCCGAAGTCAACGTGGTAAAAACGTGTGTTTGTGTTTATGTGACGAAGTCAGGACAGTGTGTGACACTGAGCATGTGTTACTGCTGCATCTGGTTTAATGAGGAGGCTTGTCCGCGTCCATGTCCATGTCCATGTCCATGTCCAGTCAAGACTCCACTGCTTCCACTGTTTCTACTGTTTCTAATGTCTGGATTCTTTAAATCAGCCTCAGTGTTTTATTTTTACTTTCAGTGCAGAAAAATTCTAAACTGCAGCGTCCAAACAGGCCAGCAGTCGATTTAATCCCCATTAAACCTGACCCTGAAACACACACACACACACACACACACACACACACACACACACACACACACACAGTCAGTAGATTAGGTTGCCTGCCTTCATTCACTAATCTGTGGAGTTAATCTGATGGTTGTAACTCTGCAAACTGAGACATTATAGAGCTGTAATCTGCACACACACACACACACACACACAGTAACACACTCAGCCATATGTGCAGCAGTCTCAGAGCACTGATGGCGTCTCCTGAGTTGGACAGTTTCAGACCAGCTGCCTCTGGTATCTGGACTCTGTGGGACTCTGCAGGGTTAATGCACCAGTCAGCACACGGTACACCACCATGCACCGCAGCCCGGTCTGAACCCGGGTCACAGGAACCCGGGTCACAGGAACCCGGGTCACAGGAACCCGGGTCAGAGTTCATGTCTTGCTGCAGCTTGGTTCAGATCAGGTGCTTCATCTGGTCCAATCACACTGTAGAAAGACGCTGCAGCTCTGACCAATCAGAGGACTGCAAGGACAACCTGGCAACATGTGTGTGTGTGTGTGTGTGTGTGTGTATGTGTGTGTGTAATTGGTATGTTGGAGCGCAGCTGTCTTCAGTCACCGGCATCTGTTACACACCCAATTTAGAAACACACACACACACACACACACACTCACACACACACACACACACACACACACACACACACACACACACACACACACTCACACACACTCACACACACACACACACACACACTCACACACACACACACACTCACACACACACACACACACACACTCACACACACACACACACACTCACACACACACACACACACACACACACACACACACACTCACACACACTCACACACACACACACACACACACTCACACACACACACACTCACACACACACACACACACACTCACACACACACACACACACTCACACACACACACACACTCACACACACACACACACAGTGACTCTCCCTCTCTCTCAGACAGTATAATCTTCAGTGTGATGGCAGTGACACCATGTTATTCCACAGGCTATAATCTGAATGCTCACACTGAGATGCCCCCCCCCCCCCCCCCCCTCAGGCGTAAAGGGACAGTCCAACATTTAGATAAAGTCTGTGGACGTCAGACTCAGATCACACGCTGAGGACGCCGTCACTTCATCAAACTCTTGTCACGTGTGAACTCAACAAGCTGATCATTGGTCAGATGTGTGCTGCAGTCACTTCCTGTAATGGGCCACGCCCCCCAGGATCCAGGAACAGAGACCCAACAAACCATGGCAACACGAAGACAACACAGGTGAGACAGAGACAGAACCAGTTCAACCAGTGAAAAACACACACACACACACACGCACACATACACACACACATTCACGCACACACACACACATACACACACATACACACACACACACACACACACACACACACACACACACATACACACACACACACGCACACATACACACACACATTCACACACGCACACATACACACACACACGCACACACATACACACACATACACACACACACACACATGCACACACACACACACACATACACACACACACGCACACACATACACACACATACACACACACACATGCACACACACACGCACGCACACACACACACACACACATACACACACACACACGCACACATACACACACACATTCACACACGCACACGTACACACACACACGCACACACATACACACACATACACACACACACACACGCACGCACACACACACACACACACACACACACATACACACACACACGCACACTCGCTCTCTGTGTTAATGTGCTGTAAGCTACAAGTTTAAAGTCTCACACCAGTAACACCACTACACAGTGTCCCAGTTTGCTGAACGTGAAATCAAAGCATTACCACTGAAAACCAAAAAAATGCTGCAGTGACACAGGAGCTGCTTTCTGACTGGTTTCTGGCTGTTTCTGGCTGGTTTCTGGCTGTTTCTGGCTGGTTTCTGGCTGGTTTCTGGCTGGTTTCTGACTGGTTTCTGGCTGTTTCTGGCTGGTTTCTGGCTGGTTTCTGGCTGGTTTCTGACTGGTTTCTGGCTGGTTTCTGACTGGTTTCTGGCTGGTTTCTGACTGGTTTCTGGCTGGTTTCTGGCTGGTTTCTGACTGGTTTCTGGCTGTTTCTGGCTGGTTTCTGGCTGGTTTCTGGCTGGTTTCTGGCTGGTTTCTGACTGGTTTCTGGCTGGTTTCTGGCTGGTTTCTGACTGGTTTCTGACTGGTTTCTGGCTGGTTTCTGACTGGTTTCTGGCTGTTTCTGACTGGTTTCTGGCTGGTTTCTGGCTGTTTCTGACTGGTTTCTGACTGGTTTCTGGCTGGTTTCTGGCTGTTTCTGGCTGGTTTCTGGCTGTTTCTGACTGGTTTCTGACTGGTTTCTGGCTGTTTCTGACTGGTTTCTGGCTGGTTTCTGGCTGTTTCTGACTGGTTTCTGGCTGTTTCTGACTGGTTTCTGACTGGTTTCTGGCTGTTTCTGGCTGGTTTCTGGCTGGTTTCTGGCTGGTTTCTGGCTGGTTTCTGACTGGTTTCTGGCTGGTTTCTGACTGGTTTCTGGCTGCTGGACTTCACTTCAACATCAAAGAGAATTTTTCATCACAGCCAATTTTAAACACACACACACACACGTTGGTTTTACTATCATTCTGAGGTCCCTCTGTTCAGCTGTACTCCTCATCACCATGGTTACCTCAACCGTCACCATGGAAACACTGACTGTCAGAGGGACACGCCTGACTTTAATCATGAAGATGGTTATATTTCTCCCTGTCCCGGTCCTCCTGCCGTGGACCAGCTGATTCCAGTTCAGCGTGGAGAGACCCGGCTCAGAGACCTGGGTTTAGTCCTGAATCTAAACCCAGTCCTGGTCCTGAAGTCTGATCTCAAACCCGGTTTTACCCATCAGACCTTGCTCTAAGCACAGGAGCAGCCAACATATTCTCACTGTGCAGGACGAAAAAGACATCAGAGACTCAGACTGGAGACAGATTAGGACACGGCAGCATTTGGGTCTCTGTCCTGTTCACCTGGTCTTTCTGTTCATTTAATCATGTGAAAGAAGCGACTGCAGCGCTCACCTGGCATCAACCTGAAACCCCTTCAAACCCTCAGGTAACAGTCAACACCACCATGTTTGAGTGCGTCAGCTGAGCTCTGTGAACACAACGCACGTCATCCAGGAAACCAGCTGATCCAGGTCATCCGGCGACACGCTGCGTCGGCCAATCACACACGTGCAAACACACGCCTGGTCCATGACTCTGTCACATGAAGGCTGTATTTCTGCTGCTCGCCTGTCAGTCAGGCGCTGGAGGGGGAAACCTTTGTCTCACCTGTACCTGGAGCGACACGCCCCCAGGTCACATGCCCACATCAGCTGTTTGCTGCCTGCGAACGTACAGAAAGCTCTGAAAACTGAAAACATCAGGAACCGATGGAGCTCTTTTTGCATGACTGCAAACAATTAATGAAAAGTAGCTGCTAATTAATTGTCTGTTGATTGTTTAATTGATTCAGTATCAGTAACATCTGATCCGAGTGGGCGGAGTCAATCTGAGCTCAACACGTTAAACGTTTCAGTATTAAACTAAACGTCACACAAACTGACAGATTTAGTGATGTATGATGCACACACACACTAATACACACACACACTAACACACACACACAGTGATTCACACCTGACAACAACAACAACTTTTAACAACTTTTAAACACAATTTCCTGCAAAATTCAGGTGCAGCACAGACTCATCCTGTCTGTCTGACAGGCAGAGAGACAGCTGTGTGTGTGTGTGTGTGTGTGTGTGTGTGTGTGTGTGTGTGTGTGTGTGTGTGTGTGTGTGTGTGTGTGTGATTTGAATCCACAGGGAGCGATCGAGAGAAACCAGCTTCTTTATGGATTATTAATATCACCTCCAGCTAAACACAGTCAGTGTGTGTGTGATCTGTCACACACACACAAAGTGTGTGAGTGGGGGAGGAGTCTGAGGCTGGAGGGGGGGTGGTGGTGAGATGGGGGGGCTCAGCAGTTGGTGTGATCAAGGGCTCTTCATTCGCACTCCACAGTGTGTGTGTGTCTGTGTGTGTGTGTGTGTCTGTGTGTGTAATCTGTTCAGAGGCCACGCCCTAATCTGGGATCAACCCCCCGCCCCCCCCCCCCAGGTCTTTGTGAGTTTCTTATCTGTGTCAACTTGTCCGAGTTCTTGTCGATGATACAAAGACAGACACACATGAAGCTGCTCTGAATACAACAGAAACACACACACACACTCCCTGAGGGTTGGTGTGTGTCTGTGTGTGTGTTGCTGTGGTTCAGATCAGCATCAGCCGCTGGCTCAGAGTCTCCGAGGAATCGAATCAGCGACTCTTTGATTTGCAGGAACAGATGAATCTCACACACACAGTTTGGTCTTTCTGTAGTTGTGGGAACCATCATTCACATAATGCATTCCCCGATCAGCCTGAGCCTGAGCCTGATCCTGATCCTGAGCCTGAGCCTGAACCTGAGCCTGAGCCTGATCCTGAGCCTGAACCTGAGCCTGAACCTGAACCTGAGCCTGAACCTGAACCTGAGCCTGATCCTGATCCTGAACCTGAGCCTGAGCCTGAACCTGAGCCTGATCCTGAACCTGAGCCTGATCCTGAACCTGATCCTGATCCTGAGCCTGAGCCTGAGCCTGATCCTGAGCCGGAACCTGAGCCTGAACCTGAACCTGAACCTGAGCCTGAGCCTGAGCCTCATCCTGATCCTGATCCTGATCCTGAACCTGATCCTGAACCTGAGCCTGAACCTGAGCCTGAGCCTGAGCCTGAGCCGGAACCTGAGCCTGAACCTGAACCTGAACCTGAGCCTGAGCCTGAGCCTCATCCTGATCCTGATCCTGAACCTGATCCTGAGCCGGAACCTGAGCCTGAACCTGAACCTGAACCTGAGCCTGAGCCTCATCCTGATCCTGATCCTGATCCTGAACCTGATCCTGAACCTGAGCCTGAACCTGAGCCTGAACTTGAACCTGAACCTGAGCCTGAGCCTGATCCTGAACCTGATCCTGAACCTGAGCCTGAACCTGAGCCTGAGCCTGAGCCTGAGCCTGAAAAATCACGTGCTCACTTTGGACTGAGATGTTTTTGAGTCTGAGCTCGACAACATGAACACAAAGTGGTTTGATTTCATGTTCAGCAAACTGGGACACTGTGTACTGGTGTTACTGGTGTGAGACTTTAAACCTGTAGCTTACGGCACATTAACAGAGAGAGAGAGAGAGAGTGTGTGTGTGTGTGTGTGTGTGTGTGTAGATTAGAGGTGATTAAGTAGAAACAGTAATCTGACTCTGAATCTGAATCTGGACTCAGACTTAATCCTTCAGATTAGTCAAATGGATGTTTCAGTTAAATCATCTTCATCACACTGATGATGATGATGTCACTGATGCTGCTTCATGCAGGTCACATGACCTGAATGTCAGATTCACGCCGGTTTCTGGGTTAAACGTCTTCAGACTGAGACACTGTTCTCTGTGCACCAGATTTCATTCAGAAATCTGTTACTTTTCCTGTAATTATCAAAACACAGTTTAATCACAATGACAACTGGTCACACTGAACCTCTAACTGGTCACAGTGAACTCTAACTGGTCACAGTGGCCCAGAAGAGTCCTGCTCTCAGGAAAAACATGAGCTGCACAGCAAAGACAAATTTCCCCTGAAACTTGAAATAGTTAAGAAGAAGGTGGAAACGTTCGCTTACAGGGTGTGAAGGGTCCCAGCACATGGGGGACATGGTGGACCAATCAGGAGGGAAGATCTGATGGTGTCTGAGCTGAGTCTCTGTCCACGGAGACTATCTCATTTAAAATGTAGGTTTGTTGCTGGTTTGTCCTTCAGCTTCTTTCTGCTCTGATCACTTCTGCTAAATAATTTCCAGCCGAATTTAACTGAAAGCAAAAATGGTTTCTGAAAAAGGAGTAAACTGGCAAAAATGATCCTTTATACAATTATAAATGTTACAAAAGACAACTCTTCTTATTCCAGCAGCTGCTGCCGTCTGTCTCACAGTCGTCCCTCAGAACCAGGAACATCAACAATTAAGATCAGAGGCATGTAGTAGAGACGGCAAGGCAGGTGAGAGCCGCGAATCCAGAGAAATCATGAAGAAATCAAAAGGTAAAGAGGGTGGAAACTGGGGTGGAAGCCAAAAAGACAATGATTTAAAACAAGTAGGAACAGTGAAGGAAGAAGGAACCATCGGATCCGAGAACCATCGGAGAGATCCGAGAACCATTGGAGAGCTCCGAGAACCATCGGATCTGAGAACCATCGGATCCGAGAACTATCGGAGAGATCTGAGAACCATCGGAGAGCTCCGAGAACCATCGGATCCGAGAACCATCAGAGAGATCCGAGAACCATCGGAGAGCTCCGAGAACCATCGGAGAGCTCCGAGAACCATCGGATCCAAGAACCATCGGATCCAAGAACCATCAGAGAGATCCGAGAACCATCGGAGAGATCTGAGAACCTCTGAAGACTGAGGAACTGGTCAGGAAGACCTGAGACAGTTCGTCGGATTGAGCAGGGATAGCGTAACCTCTGCTCGGCTCGTTAACATCTTGCTCAGCTCTTACCTGCTACCTGCTGAAGCATCACTCAGTGACCCCGTGGAACCTGAAGACACCAGACAAGTCTCTGGAACAAAGACCAGCATCAAAAGGAAACTTCCCAGTGGAAAGACGGAGGACGGGGAAGACTCTGATGGCTGCAACCCCTCAGAATTCAGGTACGGACGTGAAGACGCCTTACCTTAGGAGGCAGGCAGCTTGTCCCTCTGTCTTTTATGGAGGACGTTCAGAGAGACGGAGCTGAGCTCAGCCATCTGTCACCTGTCAACCACCACAACCACCCAGAGCTCCACACTGACTCTGATCCACCAGTATCAAACCAAGGCTGATTCAATACTGCACACACACAAACTGTCTCTCTCACACATACACACACACACACACACACACACACACACACTGTCTCACACACACACACACACACACACACTGTCTCACACACACACACACACACACTGTCTCACACACTCTCTCTCACACACACAGAGTTGTTACTATGGCTCTGTCTGTTCCAGTATCAGAAATTGTGTTGAGTGGATTGTGATCTGTCATTTTTGGGGGGGGGGTGAGGGGGTTGTGAGGGGTGTGAGGGGGACCTCCACCTGGTCTTGTGAAGACCAGGCGGTCCCCCTCTGGTCTGGTCCAGGGTCTGAGCTCGTCCCTGAACAGGATCAGTTTTTACTGTTTCTGGACTCAGTTCAGTTTTTAGGAAAACAGTGACTAACTTCCTTTGTTTGTGTGTGTGTGTGTGTGTGCGTGTGCGTGTGCGTGTAGTGGGGGAAGGGGGGGGGGGGCTCAGTTATTGTCTTTCTTGTTTTTGTTCATAGTCACGTGATTCAGACTTCCCTTATGTAACGTCACTAAAGGTGACTTCTAAATTCACTTGTACCATAAACAGAAGCAGCAGTGTGTGTGTGTGTGTGTGTGTGTGTTGGAATGTCAGCTATTCAGTATGCGGCTGCGGGCTGAGCCGTGCCGTGCCAGGACAGGCTGGAAACACCCGACACGAAGAAAGACTCGGATCAAACTGCAATAAAAACATTTTCACTCAGAAACAAAAGACGCTGATTTTCACTCGCTGCTGTGAAACGCGGCTCCACCAGACACCGTTACAAAAACGTCTACTTTTAAACTCGCTGGTTTCCAGCCTCCGCGGCCGTGAATTTAACGGCTGCGTAAATTCAACCCGGGGAACCGACAATAACAAGCGACACTGAATTAAACTTCTAAAGCCGAATTAAAGACCCGGTCCTCCCGGTTCTAAAAGAGCACTGTCACTCACTTCTCTCAGGGTCACGGTCTAAAAGACAGGCGAGAGCATTTAATCTGTCAGACTTCTGAACGGAGTCTGGTTCGTGGCTGTCAGACACGCCTGACTCGAACACACGCTCCTTCCTTCCTGCAGCAGCTGCAGCTCGGTATAAGTTGGATCTGTGAAAAGAGGGACAGTGCGATCCGGGCCAGACTCACCTGAGCTCGGCAGGCTGCTCCGCGATCCGCCGGAGTTCGACCCGCTCAGAGAAACTTCCCGAAACGCGCAGACAGTCCAGCAGACACTCAAACCTGGAAGATCCGCACCGACAGCCGCACAACAGGTCCAACAGAGACCCCGCCCCGCTCCGCGCGGCGCCGGGAGGCTTTTCTGACGCTCCTCCACAGCGGCAGCAGTCTGCAGGGAATCGAGCCGACAACCTGCCGCAGTCCCTGTGCCTGGCTCACAGGCTGCCACAGTTTCTTCATCACTTTGAGCTGCTTGGGTTCATGTCATGTTTCACAGGAAACTGATTGGCTATTTATAGTTATAAACCCACAAGAGCCACTTTTTCCTCTTTGTGCTGCTAAAGAAACTCTGAGCTGCACAGTTTGGACTCAGTCTTTAAATAATTATGTGCTGATGACATCGCTCCACCAAAGCTGACAGTAGTTCTTCAGTAAACTGTGTTAACGTGCTCCTCACGTCTCCGGAGTCCTGATGGCAGCAAGAGCACCACACAGGGACAGAGTTTACGGCCTCCCTCTGGAAGACTGGAGAAGGTTTGGACAGACGCTCATGCTGCACCTGGACGCTGCACGGAAAAGATTCTGAGACAGAGCTGGAAACTTATAATACATCATCCTTCATAGATCCAATGAAGATCTGGCAACCATGATGCAAAAGTCTGAAGTGAACCGCAGTCCAAAGAAGAACCGAGACAGATGTTTGTCTGTCGGTCAGAATGAGACGCAGACGAGCAGAAAGACAGAAGACAGACTGCTGAGCTGCAGGTGAAGCCAGCGTCACCTGACAGATGATTTACTCTCTGAGTGTAAAGAGGCCTCTCTGAGTCTGGGCTCAGCAGGAGGAGAACACTCACTAACCCTAACCACAGACTGGAAGACACTGTTGTGACCAAGCAAAAGCCAAGGAGTCTGGTGAACGGGTGAATCCTGTCGTATGTCATGAAACTGACTGGACAAGAAATCACTGGTCGACAAGGTCTTTATGATGAAGTCATGTCGGCAGCTTAGCTAACTGACTGGTTTCCTCTGGCTTCACTCACAGGTACAGGTGGGTATCGTCTGCGTAACAGTGGAAGTTTGTGGAGTGTTTCCCGATAACGTTTCCTAAGGGAAGGAAACACTGAACTGGTCCCAGCTCTGAACCTTGTGGAACTTCATGTCTAACGCCTGCGTTCATGGAGGACTCACTGTTAACGTACAGACTGAAATCGATCTGATTGGTCAGACCTAAACCAGCTGAGAGCGGCTGCTTTGATGCCAGTTAAATGTTCCCGCCTCTGTAACAGGATGTGATGTCAGATGCAGCACTGAGATCAGACAGAGCAGGACAGAGACGAGTCCTTTGTCCCATACAGGTCGAAGGTGATGTACCGTTCAGCAGTGCTGTCTCTGTGCTGTGACTCACTCTGATCTGTAGAGAGTCACAGCTGATTGGATCTCAGAGACAAAGGTTAGACACAGGTCTGTGTTTGGCTGAAACATCTGGATCAGGAGGCTTAATCACAGCTGCTGAGAAGGACCGTGGATGAGACACTGATGATGAAGTCAGACGCTTTACTTCACTGCAGCAAACACAATGCTTCAGTTAAACAGAGCTATTATCATCAACATGAACTGTTTCAATTCAGTTCAGCTCCTACAGAGACACGGAGTCTGACCCCAGATCAGCAGACACCTGGCTCACAGGGGGGAGCCTCCTGCTGAGGGCCGGGCTGGGTGAGAGGAGGAAGAGGAGGAAGATAGGACAGCTGGGGATGGAGGAGAGGAGGAGAAGGACATGCAGCATATAGGACATGATGCACACAGGAAGTGGACGATGTTAGAGGGACAGCATTCAGATCCCAGAACAGTGAGTGGACACTGTCCTCAGCAGGTTACAGCTGTGATAGGAGACAGAGCACAGGAGCAAACAGCTGTTTCATCACAGTCTGAATACTTCAAACAAAGGCAGGAACAGTCCATCCTGTGACTGATCTCTGATCAGATCATTGATCCTGACTCACTGATGCGTCAGCAGCATTTCCCTGTTGTACACTTTATATAGAGGGCGATAGTTTAGCCCTGTGGTTCCCAACCTGGGGGTTGGGGCCCTCCAGAAGGTCAGCAGATGGAGGTGTGAGGTGGTCAGGTGATGGTGGAGAGCACAGAGGGAGCCGACAGGAACACTTGAAACTCTCCGTTTCTTTTCTAAACTTATTTTTCTTCGTGCATCTGGAGCCTGGAGGAGTGTGACCACCTGTCTGTCCTCAGTCTGTCTTCAGTTTGTCGTCAGTCTTCGGTCTGTCCTCAGTCTGTCTTCAGTCTGTACCTGGACTGAGCTGCAGGACCTGAGTGAACGTGCTCGTTCTTCTTTGTTCCACCTAAATGATTTTTCTCCTGAGAAACTTTATTTTGAAAAGCACAACACAGACAGGTTGTCTTCCTGATTAGTTTTATTTTCTGATCTTCATCAGACTCTCAGCTCATTTCCCATCTTTCCTGTTTTCTATTCACACTCTTCAGCAGCAGTTTATTGATCAGCTGATTGTTTCTCATAATTATTATAATAATAAAGTTTCTATAAGACGAACCAGTAAAAACATCTGATTGTACAAACTGTAAAAGATTAAAATGGCACAATTTAAAAATCACCTGCAGTGTCACATGACCTCAGTCAGGTGACTGACTGACTCTTCAGCACGTTTCCAGATGAAGGCGTGATCATGTGATCAGACTGATCAGAGATCAGTGATCAGAGAAATCCTTCACAGCCACATGGAAACTGATCTCACATCAGTTAGAACACGTCGAACTCGAGCTCAGTCTCAGTCACATGAGAGGCCTGCTGTGTGCGTGTTTCCATGGTAACCAGTAAAAACAGCACATTTCTTCCATCCCGGTTTAAACTCGGGGGAGCGACTCCTCCCCCCCCCCCTCTGCCTCCCCCTCTCTCTCCCCCAGCAGGACACACAGCTCCGCCAGCCTCTGCTGCATCTTGGGAATCCCAGACAGCTGGTTCTCCAGACGCTGCTTCTCCTCCTGACAGAGGACAGAGGACAGAGACCAAAGGACAGAGGACAGAGAGGAAACACATAAACGAAGTCAGAGTCAGGTTCTGTTGGCAGAGTCATGTGACCGAGACAGAAACAGCTGATTGGATGCTCATAGTCACTTTGAGCTCGCTCACTCGCTCGCTCACTCACTCACTCACTCACTCACTCACTCACTCACTCGCTCACTCTCACACACACACCATGCATGCTGGAGGCACGCTGTTGTGCAGCGAATGGTTACCATGGTAACCGCTGCATCTGCAGAGGCAGCAGTCAAAGGTTCCTGTGGGTCAGCTGATTCACTGAGAATATGAGCAGTGTGTGTGTTCCACTCTGCAGCGCCCCCCACAGGCTCAGTCCAGGCTGAGGACAAAGCTCAGGGACCGTGGCCTTGTGGTAGTGGTTCCTACCTGACCCTGACCCCTGACCCCTGACCCGCACAGAATCACACCCTGACTCTGAACCTTTCACTGGGCCGAGGAGGAGTGGCATCGTCAGAGTCCGGCTGCCGTCCCCAGTTGTCCTGTCCTTTTAAAGTCACACAGCAGACAGAGGACGGGAGACGGATCAAAGGTCCCGGGCTGGACTTCACGGTCGGCATCTTAACCACTTACCACGGGGCGCTCGTCACACCTGATCTGTTCAGAGGAGTCACATGACCCTGCAGAGACTCAGCCCGGGTCTGAGCGTCCCCTGGATCCTCAGGATCACGTAGACTTTCTGCAGATCTGTCTCAGACCAGATCCAACATTCTGGACCTACGGAGACTTAACCGAGGAATGTCCACAGTTCATGTGTGTGTCTGTGGTCTAAAGGTGGTCTGATTTAAATACCTGCAGAGAGAGACGGGTGGAGGCGTCCAGAGGTTCAAACCTCCATCCTCCTTCGCCATCAAACTGAAGGAGGTGAGAGTGGTACTTCCTGTTAGAGGAGAAAGAAGAAGGCAGAGGACGTTTGATATTATGAGCAGGGTGTGGCAGCTGACTGCAGCTCGGAGCTCTGCTGCCCCCTGCAGGACGGACATCACACTGACACTTTTAATGTGAGAAACCTGAGACACAAACAAGATCTGACCTGTGACCTCTGACCTTTAAACACTGATGTCAGCTTAAAACACTGACTCCCATATTCAGTCCTCAGAACACAATAAATCGATCGATGCTCCCTGTATGCACACAGTTCTCCTGATTTGATCATCAGCATTGTGAGTGTGAGTGTGTGTGAGTGTGTGTGTGTGTGTGTGTGTGAGTGTGTGTGTGAGCATGTACTGACCACAGGGAGGGTCTGTGTGTGATTGACAGCAGAGCTATCCCAGCATCCTTTGCAGCCTGGAAGATGCTTCCCTCCACGTCGATGCTGACAGCGCTCGTACATTCATCCAACAGAGCGTACCGAGGGCTGGGCGAGAGACAGAGAGAGAGAGAGAGACAGAGACAGAGACAGAGACAGAGACAGAGACAGACAGAGAGAGGTGAAAAAACATCCAGAGGACGGAGAAACAACCAGCTCCTGCTCACAGCAGACCCCGCCTCCACCCGCAGACTCACACGGACTTTAACAGGAAGACGTCAGACGTCGGCAGTGAGCAGTGAGTACAGGGAACACACCTGTGTCTGAGCACCAACACGCCGGCTCTCACCTGTGTCAGTGTCAAACAGCCAGCGAGCAGTAAGTGAAGAAGAAGTCTGCGTATTTACCGGTGGTAGAACATACGAGCCATCCCCATCCTCTGCTTCTCTCCTCCGGACAGAACGTCCTTCCAGTCTCTGACAGAGTCCCAGCCTGACGGACAGAGACAGGTGTGAGGACATGTGAAGCGTCCACAGAGCTGAGACTGTTACAGCAGGAAAGACGCCGCCTGTGATTCAGGTCCAGGGCCAGGTGTCAGCAGACTGAGCCTGAGGCTCCAGGACGCTGTGGACGGACCACTGCTGCACCTGTCCCCTGAAAGACTGGCAGCGAGACACACTGCTGCTGTGTTGTTACATCAGTGTGTTGTTACATCAGTGTGTAGCTCAGGGGTTTAAATGAACGTTTACATTCAGTGTCATGTGACTAAACTCGTTCTGATTGGATCAGACCGTTTACCTGCAGATCAGCTGCTGAAACACCTTCATCCTCATTAACCAACACGCACACACACAGAGACAGACACACAGACAGAGACAGACAGACAGACAGACACACAGAGACAGACAGACACAGACAGACAGACACAGACAGACACACAGAGACAGACACACACAGACAGAGACAGACACAGACAGACAGACACACAGACAGACAGACACAGACAGACAGACACACAGACAGACAGACACAGACACACACAGACAGACAGACACACACACACAGACAGACAGAGACAGACAGACAGAGACAGACACACACAGACAGAGACAGACACACACACACAGAGACAGAGACACACAGACAGAGACAGACAGACAGAGACAGACACACACAGACAGAGACAGACACACAGAGACAGACACACACAGACAGAGACAGACAGACAGAGACAGACACACACAGAGACAGACACACACAGACAGAGACAGACAGACACAGACAGACACACAGACACACAGAGACAGACACACACAGACAGAGACAGACAGACACGCAGACAGACAGACAGACACACACAGACAGACAGACACAGACAGACACACAGACACACACACAGAGAGACAGACACACAGACAGACAGACAGAGACACACACACACAGACAGACAGACACACACAGACAGACAGACACACACAGACAGACAGACACACAGAGACAGACACAGACAGACAGACAGAGACAGACACACACAGAGACAGACACACAGATAGAGACAGACAGACACAGAGACAGACAGAGACAGAAAGACAGAGACAGACAGAGACAGACAGACAGGGACAGACAGACAGACAGACAGACACAGAGACAGACACAGACAGACAGACACACACAGACAGACAGACACACAGAGACAGACAGACACAGAGACAGACACAGACAGACAGACAGACAGACACACAGAGACAGACACACACACAGACAGAGACAGACAGACAGAGACAGACACACACAGACAGAGACAGACACACACAGAGACAGAGACACACAGACAGAGACAGACAGACAGAGACAGACAGACACGCAGACAGACAGACACACACACAGACAGACACACAGACAGACAGAGACACACACACAGAGACAGACACACACACACACAGACAGAGACAGACAGACAGGGACAGACAGACAGACAGACAGACACAGAGACAGACACAGACAGACAGACACACACAGACAGACAGACACACAGAGACAGACAGACACAGAGACAGACACAGACAGACAGACAGACAGACACACAGAGACAGACACACACACAGACAGAGACAGACAGACAGAGACAGACACACACAGACAGAGACAGACACACACAGAGACAGAGACACACAGACAGAGACAGACAGACAGAGACAGAGACAGACACACACAGAGACAGACACACACAGACAGAGACAGACAGACAGAGACAGACACACACAGAGACAGACACACACAGACAGAGACAGACACACACAGACAGACAGACACAGACAGACACACAGACACACAGAGACAGACACACACAGACAGACACAGACAGACAGACAGACACACAGAGACAGAAACAGACAGACAGACACACACAGACAGACAGACACACAGACAGACAGACACAGACACACACACACAGAGACAGACACACAGACAGACAGACAGAGACACACACACACAGACAGACAGACAGACACACACAGAGACAGACACAGACAGACAGACACACAGAGACAGACAGACACGCAGACAGACAGACAGACACACACACAGACAGACAGACACACACAGAGACAGACACAGACAGACAGACACACACAGACAGACAGACACACAGAGACAGACACAGAGACAGACACAGACAGACAGACACACACACACACAGACAGACACACACACACACAGACAGAGACAGACACACACAGAGACAGACACAGACAGACACACACACACACACAGACAGACAGACAGAGACAGACACACACAGAGACAGACACACAGATAGAGACAGACAGACACAGAGACAGAAAGACAGAGACAGACAGAGACAGACAGACAGGGACAGACAGACAGACAGACAGACAGACAGACAGACAGACACACACACAGAGACAGACACAGACCTCCCTCTCGGTCCAGGATGTAGACCAGGTGGACAGTCTGAAGGATCGTCTCCAGGTCTGAATCAGTGACCCTCCTCTGAACCATCTCCTCCACTGAGTCTGGATAGATCACCTGGTCCCTCAGCGTCCCCTCTGACATGTAGGGCCTGTAACGTTCACAGTGCTATGTCACTAACACAGTACCACAGGTACGTCACCTGGACCCTGGTCTCAGGAACATGCTACAGTGCTAATGGTGACAGCGACACAGAACAGCTGCAGTAGTTTTACCTGGGAGGAGGAGGAGGAGGAGGAGTCACAGCAGTAGCATTACCTCTGTGGGATGTAGAACATGTGCTGGGGTTCTGGACGGTACAGGACTCCTCCATAAACAGGCCACAGTCCACTGAGGATCCTGAACAAAGAACTCTTCCCACAGCCGTTTGGACCAGTGATCAACACATTCATCCCCTCATCCACCTGAGACGCCGCCAGAGAGACAGAGACAGAGAGACAGCACACGGAGACAAACAGAAGAACAAATCTGCTTATGCTGTGGACTTCAGTTCTCTGTGGGACAGAGGTCTCGCTCTGTAGCACCATGGACAGCAGGTGGCTGCAGTTCATGGGCTGTAGGTTAGCATCTGAGTCTGGGAGGCAAAGCTCACAGAGGACAGAGGACAGTAAAGGTGAGTCTGTCTGATAACGTCCTGCTGGGTGTGACAGTGTCTGTAACTGTACTGACCTCTGACCTCTGACCTCTGACCTGAGGTCCACTTCACTTCTTGATGTGAAACAAATGAAGGTCTAACTGCAGACTGTGACACTGAGGTGAGATCAGCTGATGGATCATCAGACAGGACGTCTCACTCTGTCAGAAACACTGAGATCACACGAGGGACACACTGATAACATGCATCACGCTACTGACAGCTGATGTGAAAGACTCAGCTCCGGTCCTCAGTGAGGACGGGGACGAGGACGAGGACAGAATCGTTTCCAGTTCACTGTCAGTCAGCACAAAGAATTTCTCATTCACTCTATTCTCCACTCTCACATGCAGCGGAACATGGGCAGGCTGTCTGAACACAGAGGTCAAAGGTCAGGAAACACACAACAGAGAGGAGGTTCTGTTCCCATCAATGTCCCTCTTCTTCTCCTTCTGTCATATTTCCATCTGTTTCTTTCTCTCTTCATCTTTAGCACAAGAATTTCCCTCTGTTTAATCCCTCTGTTGTGTGTGTGTATGAAAACACACACACACACACACACACACACACACACACACACGCTGTTTCATTAAATGATAATGAGCTGCAGGGTCTGCTGTGACCTCTGACCTCAGTCTGAAGGAAACACTGGAGACAGAACGCCAGATTAAAGAGATACAGAGGGAGGAGACAGCACTGAGCGCGCTCCATAACCACAGTGACATCATCACCTCCTCACAAACATGTGAGCACCAATCAGAAACGTTTTTAAAGCACAAATGCAGGCACAGTGACAACCAGTGGTCACTGACACACACTGCAGACACACACTGCAGACACACACCGCAGGCTGCAGACACACACCGCAGACACACACTGCAGACACACACTGCAGACACACACCGCAGACACACACTGCAGGCTGCAGACACACACTGCAGACACACACTGCAGACACACACTGCAGACACACACCGCAGGCTGCAGACACACACCGCGGGCTGCAGACACACACTGCAGACACACACCGCAGGCTGCAGACACACACTGCAGACACACACCGCAGACACACACCGCAGACACACACTGCAGACACACACTGCAGACACACACCGCGGGCTGCAGACACACACCGCGGGCTGCAGACACACACCGCAGGCTGCAGACACACACCGCAGACACACACCGCAGACACACACCGCGGGCTGCAGACACACATGATGAACCAGGGGCCAAACGTGGCTCCGGCAGCTTCAGCTGTGTGGAGCCGACAGAGGGACGGGGCCCCACGGATAGTGTTGTGTAGTCAGGCTTTGGCTTTGTTGTCACACGTGTTACCAACAGTTCTGCTGTAATGTACAATCAATTAGAGCATTTCAAGCTGAGGCCACAGGAGGACTGAGGTCCAGGTCCCTCAGACCACTTTACATGTTGTGAATTATCTCATGTGGTGTGATGAGTGTGGAGCGGCTTGTTTTGCCAAATCTGTGGGGTCTGAGAACCAGGAGCCCACTAAACCTGTGGGGACCAAACTGCTGGACCCCACAGGTTTAAATGGCTGTTTGAGGGTTCAGACCCTGATGCGGGGTTGGGTCAGGGGGAGGGGCTGGGGAATGCGTGATGTCAGTGTGTGTGCAGGTGTTACCTGGATTTTGAGGCTGGACACAACCACGTCTCCTGTCGGTGTGATGATTGGCAGGTTGTCACAGCGAATCCCCTTCTCCACACTGATCACCTGACCTGCACACAGACAACAACATGACAACCACATGAGAAACTGAATCCAGAGCCCTGAAAGCCTCCGTGATGAACAGCAGTGTCGCTGAGCATTACCTCTGACCTCCAGTCGGCCACAGACTCTCTGACCGTGCTGAACCACAGCTCCTCCTCCTCCTCCTGCTCCTCCTGCAGCGAGCGCCTCCTCTCTGTCTGCAGACCGATGGTAGATTCCCTGATTCACGTCTTCAAACACGTCCAACATCTCAGAGACCCGAGCTGTGTAACCTGCCAGCTCTGTCACCTGGAACATGAACAGGTAGCTTCAGTCAGAACAACCCGTCTTCTACAGAAGGAACCGAACCAGATTCCTGCTCATCTGTAACATGGACACGACAGGAAGAGGACAGGAAGAAGACAGAAGTGGAGAGGGAGGGAAGAAGGAGGTGAAGAGGAGGAGGAGGAGGAGGAGGAGGATGTGCACCTCCTTGTACGAGCTCATGATCCTCTCCACAGCGTCGGCTGCAGCGTTCAGGAGGTTCCTGGCTGTGGTGAAGGCCTGCGTCCTCTCGCTCACCAACTCCTCCTCCTTCATCACCATGGCCGCCTGCTTCACCTCCTCAGAGTCTGAAGATCACAGGTCAAAGGTCACACAGCAGGCATCAGTGTATTCCATTATTCATTCTCACTTGGGTCTGAACAGAATAAAACATGAGAGACCTGTGTGTGTGTGTGTCTGTGTGTGTGTGTCTGTGTGTGTGTGTCTGTGTGTGTGTGTGTGTGTGTGTGTGTGTGTGCGTGTGTGTGTGTCTGTGTGTGTGTGTCTGTGTGTGTGCATCTGTCTGTGTGTGTGTGTCTGTGTGTGTGTGTGTGTGTGTGTGTGTGTCTCATATCCTGAGCGTGTGTGTTCACCGTGCCCGGTAAGTTCTCGGTGTGTGCGTACCGTATTCTGAGTATCCCGTGGCGGTGATGATGGGCACGGCGACCATCACAAGACCGGAGGCGCTCCAAACATACTTCATGAGGAACTGTTCCAGCATGACGTACCAAAGTCGCTTCAGCAGGATCTGATGGATCTGAGACGACAGGGACATGTAGCTCCTCTGCAGCTGGGCCATCTCCACCTACGAATCAAACACACCCACACTCAACATGACAGACAGGGCCAGCTCCCGCTACAATTCAGAAAGCAAACACACCCACACAGCAATGACTGTACGGGTGTGTCCTCCTATGTCCTCCCTGTCCCGCAGACGGCCTTCCTGTGTCCCGTCCGTGTCGTTTACCTTGTGTCCTCCATAGAACGCGATCTCCTCAGAGTTGGCAATGATGCGTGAGTGCATGTATCTCAGGTCTCCTTTCCTCTTCGCCTCCTCGGCCACCAGTTTCCCGAACCGAGGCGAGCAGGAGCGCAGGACTTTGGCGGTGAGCGCCACCACCAGGCCGGCGATGACCGACGGCCATGTGGTGTTTGCTCCTGTTGGAGGAAGGTCACAGTGAGCTCGCCTTTAAACAGCAGCACAGACACACTAACACCGTCGTGTTGTGTACTGAATGCTGAGGAGTAACACACATCTACCTTTAGACTGAGCGGTGCGCAGCAGGGTGTAGCAGGTCACCACCACGTCCAGGATGGGTTTGGTCAGGTTGGAGTAGAGGTGAGCGATGGAGGCAGAAAACATGACGATGTCCTCAGTGAGGGACTGATCAGGGTTGGACAGACGACCGTCCATGTTACTGACTCGGTAATAAGTCTGCAGAGACAGAGACAGAGGGCGAAGCTCAGGAAAACAAGACTCTGTGATATCAACCTGAGCGTGTGCCCGCTGGGATTTAATCCATGTAGCGTGTAAACCGAACAACTGACGCAGGATCTGCGAGGGATTCATCGGCTAATCCTTTCATGTCAGCGCTGGACCACACGCAGGTTTTAGCAGACCTGGTTTAAAAGATTCTGCAGCTGTGAGAAGAACAGGACGGATGAAGACACGCTCACAGAACCACTGATCTAATAATTACTAACTAATACTCCAGCTGTGTGTGAGGTTTACTGTCCAACAATCACGACGGGACGGGGTAACGATCAGGGATGAATAATGATCAGACACAAAGGTCTGGAGAGCTGTCCACACGTGGGACACAGGTGGCTGTGTGAACCGTCTCTGAGGCCCAGTTCACACCTGGCATTAACCTGCGTCTCCACCTGCGTCTCCCCTGAAACCGGTGATCAGATTTCTTTCCTGCTCTATATGCAACTAAACACGAACATCACTTCTGTTTGTTGTTTTCAAAGCACTTCCTGTACCTGATCTGTCAGAGAGTGCAAGAAGAACTCAAACCAGCACAGACTGGGTCAGATCCTCGGTGTGTCCCAGTCAAACCAGATCACCCAGACTGCTCCACGCACTCCTCAGATTTCTCTATGGGCTTTTTGAAATTTCAGACGTCGTGGACGAATCCATCTCACACGACCTGCGGGACACAGAGGACGTCAGCTGGGCAGGCGGTCCACCAGTGAGACCCAGACCACCTCCCAGTGTGGTCTGAGGGATCGGATCTCAAACGCTGTCCACCTGTGACCAGATCACCTGAGACGCAGAGTCACACCTGGACTGAACAGGACCTGGGTCAGCTGGGAAAGCTGTCACCACACAGCTTGCAGACCGAGGGTCCAGGACGTCTCCGGACTCGTCTTTATGAACTGGTTTTAATTTGTTGTTATTTGTTTATTTGTTATATTTCCCCTCAGTTCACGGTGCTTTACGATGATGGTTCTGTGTGTGCGTGTGTGCCTTACCTGGTTGGTGAAGTACAGCTGATAGGAGTGGTTGACCAATCGGCTCCTGAAGCTGAGGGTCAGCTGACCTTCCAGGAACCTGATGGCACTGTTGATGAAAGTTGCAGGAACCGCGACGAGGAGCCACTTAGAGAGCTGCAGCACGAAGGCCTGAGGATCCTTCTGTACAATACACTTCACTATCGCACCTGCACACAATCAACACTACGGATTACTGCTTCTGTGGAAACTGTAACACAAACAACAAGCAAATACACAACAACTGAAACTCTGAAAACAACAAGGGACATTTACAGACACACAGACAAAGACACAGACAGACAGACTGACCATCAAGAGCAGCCACATAGATGGACAGGAAGGTCCTGGACATCAGGGTCGCAGAGTGCAGGACCAACAGACCGACCTCTGGACACAGTAACCGTGGAAACAAGAGCTTCAACAGACGAGACAGTCTGAGGACGAACTCCCTGTTCACTGACGGAGACCTGAAACAGACACAGAGACAGACACACCTGTCTGACTGGGGTCATCTCATAGTGTGAAGGTGTTTGAACCATCTGGACCTGTTGTTATGGCAACAAGTCCCCAAAGCCAAACCTGTGCAGGTTCAGTGACAGTTGGATCAGAACCCCAAACCTGAGCTCGCTGTCAGATACACTCTGTGATGATCAATCATTCACAGGATCAATGAGTGAAACTGTTCACACACTAACAACAGATCAAAGAGTCACACACACACACACAGACACACACACCTGCTGTGACGACTCTTCTTCCCTCCACTGTTTTCCACAGAGCTGCAGGTGACCACACCCACAGGGAGGTTAGCTCCACCCACCTTTTTACCTGCTGCACTCCTCTGAAAATAAAACAAACACACGCAGAGTTATCTGCAGAGTGTGTGTGTGTGTCTTTGTATGGCTGTGTGGACACATTTTGTTTCAAACCCATCATTGTGAGGACACACTGCTGGTCCACACTCTGTCTCTGAGGACCATGACCTGGTTTCAGGGTTGGGGTAGGGGAATGCATCGTGTGTGTTTTCTCACCTGTATCCTCCTCCAGACATACGGGGACAGTTTTTTGATGGCGTAGGCGGCGAGCAGCATGGCTGTCAGCTTCCTGAGTCTGGGACTCCGCCTCAGCTGAGCCGGCAGCTTCTGATAGGTCAAATGCATACTGACAGACGGGTAACAGCTGACCGAGCAGGGGACAGAAACGCCAGCGCGTCGCAGGAAGAGTCCAAAGTGAACCTGAACCCAGCACGGCTGTCGTCACGGAAACAACATGCTGACCTCTGAGTCTGACCGTCGTCCACCTGCACAGATGAGAGAAGGTCAGTGAACCACACTCACACTGTGCTGAGGCAGAAACAGCAACTAACTACAACTAACAACAACTTTCACTATGGCTCGGTCTGCCTGTCAGGAATCAATCGCTTTGTCATCCAGCCTATAATTACGATAAAACGCCGGTCACAGTTTCTCAGACACCACGATGACTCAGCGTTCTTGTTCTGTCGGAGGAAACCGTTCCGCTGACGGACCAACGGGCTGAGAGCAGCTGGGCCTGTGCTCATGTTGCATGTTTACAATCAGAAACTTTATCAGTTCAGTGTAAAGTTCACAATGAACAGTGACATTTACAGACACGACAGGAAATGACATCACACCATTACAACATTAACCTTAGTGTAAAGAGTGCAAACTAAAGTTTGGTTAGCTTTGTTAGCATCGCTCCGTTAGCTGCGGGTCGTGAAACCCGGGTTAAACTTCGGTACAGTTCGGTACAGTTCGGTGTGAATCGATTCATCTGCTCACGTCTACACGCGCCTCGTGTCCCGGAGCTTCAGTCCGGTGCGGCAGCAGTACCGGGCCTCAGCACAGGGGGCGCAATCGCTCCGCCGCTGTGATAACGGTAATAAACGGAGTGACGCTAACGTCCCGTATGTCTCCGCTTCGACCTTTGACAACACTTCCATGACATCGGGGGGGTTGTAGGATCAGGCAGCGGCCCGTTGAACAGCCGCACTCCGTCTGTTTCACCCGGTAAACCGGACTAAACCCCGCCGCGGTGCCGAGAGTGCAGCTCCGGTTACCGTTAGCTTCGAACAGTTCGGTAAACAGAGTGTAGCGGGAGGCTAACAGCGCACAGCCGCTGTTATTCACCGTGATTAAAACCACAGACACGCAGTTTAACGGCCCGTCGACTGTAACGTCTGTTACCGAGCCCGTGAAACCGACACTGTACCGAACTAAAAGTTTAACCCGGGCTGAATGACCCGCAGCTAACGGAGCGATGCTAGCAAAGCTAACCGCTACGAGCAGGAACTTTTTCTGATGTGAACATGAAAAGAGTCCGAGTGTAACGGTCCGATCCGGTTCTCCTGCTCCGGCTCTGCCCGTCACACCGATAACTCACCTCCGTTTCTCCCTCCTCTAAGAATCCGTCACTTTATTTCATCCTAACCGTTTACTGAAGTTTGGTGTCGTCGGGCGGAGGGAGAAAGTTCAGCCTGTTTACCTGAGAGGACGGGCCGCGTCCCAACATTCACTCCCCCTTTCCTACACCCCGCCTTCCTACACTGAGACCTTTCCTGTTCAGCGGCGGCGGCTCACGGTGACCTGTCGGCGGCTGGTGATCAGCTGTTAGCTCAAGCATTTAGACACCTGGGACCATGGTGCACCTGGTCGAAGTCAATAATAATAAATTATAATAATTATACTAAATAAACTGTAAACTGTTTTTCACATTAAGAGTTTATGATTGTCATTGTTAGAACTGAGAAGTTGACAGGTTTAAATTGTTATTTAAATTCGTGGCTCAGTCTGTGGAGAGCAGTGAACTCTTTGTTCCTCCTGCAGTTTTGCTTTGGATGGAAATGTGCAGGATCAGATCACAGCTTTGGATCAGCGCCCTCTGCAGGCCCAGGCCTGTGAGGAGACCTGACGGTGTGTGTCTGTGTGACTGCTCAGAGAATCCCGATTAAAAGACACACAACACAGGCTCATAGGAGAGCGAGAAGAGAAATCTTTATTTAAAAACAGCATGTTTACAGCCTGGGAGCCATTTATTTACATTAGGTTTTCATTCTCCAGCGTGAAACATCAGAAAGAGTTGAGAGTGAAAAAGTACAAATGACAAAAGTCCAAAAAGCTAGAAAATGATTTTTTACAGAAGTTTAAAAACAAACACAAAGTGTACAGGATGAACCTGAACGCATCACAGCAGAGACAGCTGTAACGTTACACTGACAGACTGTCCACACAGCTGGTCCTGGACCTGAAGGGGGACACAGAACATCATCGTCAGGTCCCAGAAACTAATACTCATACTGCACGAGTACAGTACTGAGGAGACACTGTCAGGGCTGAAGCCCTGAGGACGCAGAGGTCCACACTCTGTGTGTCCACTGTGTTTATGAGGACATGATGGGAGTTCACCTTCTGTCACGTCACACATTTTACACACCACACCTGATGATTTAGACAAATAAATATATTAAATCCATATAAAACTAATAAATGAATGAATCATTGTTTAATAGAATGAAACTAAATGTAGAGACACAGAGTTCACTCACTCACAGAGTTCACTCACTCACACTCTCAGCTGGTGGAGTTCTGCAGGGGATCTGACCCACGGCCTCTGAGAGCCAGGCTACAGCCCTGAGTACTCACACTGCACCGTACTGCTCAGAGTATGACACACCCCCAGAAAATGGTGTGTGTGTGTGTGTGCGCGCGTGTGTTTCTGTTGTGTCCTAACGTCTGTTCTGCTTTGGTGTGAGACCAGAGTTGGAGGAGGTGCATGCTGGGACAGGAGCAGTGGTCACGTGACAGCTGGCGTCAGACTTCCAAGCAAACCTTCATCAAACATGTTGATGAGAAAGATGTTATTCGGCGTGTTGACGGACCTGTCAATCAATCTGAGACAGCTGCAGCATCCAATCCTGTTTTGGGATTTTCAGAGGTGGGCGGATCAGATGAATTAGTTCGTTAAGGGAGAGCCAATCAGGTGAGGAGCCCAGTCACCTGTGCAGTGATATTGCGCAGTTTTGTGTACCTGAGGAGCGTGATGAGGAGTTTCCTGTGGAAGGTGAACCGATCTGGTTCTGGAGGTTTATTCCAGTTCCAGGTGCGGAGCTGAGCTCGATGTGCGGTGACTGCTGATGCAGCTTCCAGACTCTCACACACACACAGTGAACCACCCCGTCACGTGACCGCGGCTTCGTCTGGAGGGAACTGGAGGTCAGACGGTTTCTGCGAAGCTGAATGACCTGATTTTAAAAACCACAGATCGAGCTTCAGTGTTTGGCTCAGAGATCAGCTGCTCAGACATCGCAGGGACAGCACAGACTCTGTAACCAGAATCACCAGTGTTCAGTGGTAACCATGGTAACCGTGGAGTCAGGGCAGTGATCTCACCGTCACGTTTCAATCACGTCCGGTTCACATCATTGCACTGAAGCTCAGTACAAAACAGGATCAATTCAGTCGATCGATCGATCAACCGACCAATCAACACTGTGACATCATCATCTGATTGTCGCTGCAAATCATTTTTACCCTGAAACACAAACATCCTCTCACTGCCTCAGGACACCGGAGGATGTTTGACTGAGAGACATGAAATGAGACAGGTCGGTGTCTCCTGCGAGGCAAACGTCCTAAACGCCTGGATTCAGTCGGTAACAGCTGACCTGAGACCAGCTCGTCAGCATCAGACGTGACTCGTTAAGCATCAGCAGCAGAGCTGCTCTGTCCCTCTACCTGCACGCTGTTTGCCGTGTTGTAAGCGTGTATAATACATGTGTGTACAGTGTGCCGTGTGTGTGTGGAGAGCGTCCCCCTGTGCAGAGACTCAGGTGTATCCAGGTGTAGCCACGCTTCAGAGACAGAAGGTGCAGCCTTTGCATTGATCAGCTGTTTGATCCATGAACTGTTTCAGGAATTTTTCAAACAAAACTAAGAAAATAAAACTTTGGTTCCAGTTTTCAAGTGTGAAAATTCGAGCGTTGTCCGTCCTCCTCTGAGTGCAGGTCGGACAACACGACGTCTGCAGATGTCTCTTTAGGCTCCAGCAATTAATCAGTAATGAAATCATCGTCAGCTGCAGCCTGAGAATAATCTCTGACACACATTTCACTTCACTTCCTGCAGCAGCTGTCACCTCTGCTGCTGGTCTGCACTGGAACAACACGGTGGTTTTACACCGACCATCAGTGAACATGCAGTGAACATGTGGTGAACATGTGGTGAACATGTGGTGACTCAGAGGGAAAACTGTGCGGTCAAACATAAATCCCATCACTGTGTTGCACTGCTGTGCTCTGAGCACGTGTAAGCTTTGGTTTGGACACTGCCGATGTTGTAAGGGTCCTGGGACTGGTTCCGTCTCAGCAAAGGTGGACGTGGACGCTGCGACCGACCTGCTCCTGAACCGAGAATGAGCTGACACACTGAGCGGAGACACTGAGTCCAAAGCGTAAAAACAACTGGAGAACTTCACCTGCTAGTTTCTGAAGGACTCACCTGAGAGATCAAACAGGTCACCTGATCAGATCAGTTTAAACTTTATCAAAAGTTCATCTTTCAGAATTTATAAACTGCTGGTTGGCTAGACTGAGCTGGTGATATCAAACTAAAAGCTTCTGTCCTTAGAAGGAGTGCATCATCATCATCATCATCATCCTCACTGTTATCAAAAGTTCTTATAAAAACTCTGACGTGTCCTGATTGTCTGAGCAGAGTGTGAAAGACGGGGACGCCGTAGGAAAGTTAAAAACAACCGAGTGACGTGAGTAAACCTGCACCTCAGGGTGTCGGCGTTTCATCCCTTCCACCCTGATTCTAACATCAGTCCATTAAAGCTGAGCAGCACCTGAACCTGGCTGAGAGGACGGTCAGCTGACGTGAGGGCAGGTAGTCCAGTCCGTCCGATGAGCCCCTCCCCTGCTGCTTTTCTCCCATTTCTCCACCTGCGCAGTTACATCATCCTCTGTGACATCATAGTGGGGTTGGGTGGGGTGGTGGGGGTTTCAGGTGAAGCCAAAGAGTGGCAGGTTGTGAGGAGCTGCTGCTGTGATCTGAAGAGAACAACCTGAACCTTGGGAACGGGAGGAGGTTCTCCAGCAGACTGAGAACATCCACCAGGACCTGGACCTCCACACACGCACAGGTGTGTTTCAGTCAGTCACCTGGACACACAGACCCACAGTCTGTTTATCTGTCTGCCAGCGTCCTGATTGGTCAGTGAGTTAGACCAGGGTCCCAGGAGACGGCTGGTCCACGGGGGGGTCTCTGAGAGGGACTTCCTGTTTCTGAGGAGGGAAGGAGTCATGGTAGAGAGAGCTGTCCACAGACCTGAGAGAGAGAGAGAGAGAGAGAGAGAGAGAGAGGTGGTCAGGTACAGGACTCAGATGTTCTTACAGCGGTGGATCTGCACCTGGACAGGTGAACTGATGCTTACCTGCCGTGGAGCGGGTGTCCGTGGAATGTGGCCGAATGTGGCAGCGTCTGTTTGTGATGCGCCGCAGCGTGATGATGGCTCGTCTCTGTCTGATACATCGACTGCTGGATGACACTGTGAGTTGTACGTCTGCGCTGCAGAGCTCCGCCCCCACCTGCCTGACCTTTGACCCCTCCACTCACCTTAGTGGAGACTCCTGTGCTCACCTTTCCATTGGTCTGGTTTTGGTGGGTGGAGCCTATAGTGTTCCTCAGGTACCAGTCTCTCAGACCTGAGAATCACACAGTGAAGTCAGAGCAGATTCAGTCTGACCCTCAGAGCTGACGCTCTGTCCTGGTTCTGCTCCACAGGTGAGTTCACCTGCTGAGTCACTGTCACGTCTGAGGATCCAGATCTGATTTCTGATCAAATATGACTGAATAAAAGTTAAGAACGTAATGTGGACCAGGACTCAGGTGTTTTCTCAGCTGTGTGACCAGTGCTTACCTTCTAGGGCGAGGGCCTTGTGGAGGCTCCTGGTGGCCTCCTCCAGCTGTGCGTCCTGGTTGGGGGGCAGCTGTGGGGGTCGGGGGGGCAGGAGGTGGGGGTGGGGATCGGGCTGGATGGTGGAAAGAGGTGGATTATGGGTATCGGACTGGTTTTGAACTGGGAGGAAAGGGCCACAGGATTTGGTGCGGGTCACTTTGACTCGTCGCTGGTCGCCATGGTGACCGTGGTAGGTGGGCGGGATTCCGGGCGGCGGCTGGGAGGAGTAGCCGTTGTAGAGAGGCTGGAGCGATGTGATTGGTTGCCTGTTATTGGTCTGGGACTGTTGCCGCTGCAGCTGCTGCTGCTTCCCCCAGACGTAGTCCAGCAGGATCTCGCTGTAAGCCCCTCCCCTGCCTTCTCTTCCTCGCCCTGCTGCGCCCCCTCGCCCACCCCCCTCAGTGGATCTATTATTTGTCCTCGTCCATCCGTCCGTCAGCGTCTCGGAGCTCCTGAACGCTCCAGCAGTGTTTGTTCCTCTGGAACCCGGCACACCGTTTACCCACAGTCCTCCCTTCTGCGGCCCGCCCTCCTCCTCCGGGGTGGTGACACGGTCCAGGAGACCGTCGGAGCTGTTGCTGCGATGAGCTGTGTTAACCTTGACTCCCCCCTCACCCGCTG
>NC_054395.1:30745687-30770687 GCF_017976425.1 Toxotes jaculatrix | reverse complement strand
GTTTCAGTGTGTTCAGGTGAACTGGGACACACACACACACACACACACACACACACACATTCCTGTGTCCTGAGTCGAGTTCAGACCTGTAGCTTCTGGCCTGTTTCAGATCGATAGTTTAAAGCAGTGTGAGTGCCGGCTGCTGCTTGGTGTCTGTGACGGGACACAACTGACAGACTCTGACTCCATCACTGCAGCACAGAGTCACAGGACATCCATGTTTTCTGACTCAGTCAGGACGGGATCTTCCTCTGACGTTCCCTCTGTTCAATGTGAGTCATAATAAATGTAAGAAAAATCATTTGAGCACGAGCTCGTTGGTTTTCACTGCTACACAAAGTATCAGTGGACAGAGACCAGGAATCTGAATAATTCACTCTGAGGGGGAGGGGGTGTTACTCTCTCCTCTACCATACTCCCAGTCTGCTCCCAGTCTGCTCCCAGTCCTGGACTCTACAAACCAACAGATCTTGGTCCTGTAGCTGGGACTCTGCACAGGACGCCGTCTCAGGAGGAGCAGGTCAAATTCACAACAGTCAAAGATCCAGAAGTTCAGTCCAAAAACTCCGGATCCAACATGAACACGACGTCCACATGATGTCAGCAGGACATAGGTACAACGTAAACATGACGTAAACATGATGTAAACATGACGTAAACATCCACACACTGAGACGAATAATCATCAAACACACTGAGGATGTTCATCACTACTGATTTATATTAGAGCTGTAACACACGCGCGCACACGGGATGATGAAAGGCTGCAGCTGCAGACAAAGAGATGCAAATACGGAATTTAAATATTCAAGACGAAGAGTTTTGTGTGCGCGCGCGTGTGTGTGCGTGTCCTCTGCCTGCCCTCAAACCACAACATGGACGCAGGAGCTCATCTACACACTGTAACACACACACACACACACACACACACACACTGTAACACAGTCACGAACGGAGCACTTTCACGGTTTCGTGTGTCTGATCCTGTGTGAAGCTGCTCGGTATCATCGCTGTGTAACTGTGACCTGCGCTTCAACACAATCACACAACAAACACGCAGAGCGCAGACACGGTTCAGCGGCTGTGGATCCGAATCCAGGATCAGTTCACTCACTGTGAAAACCTGCCGAGTCTGAGCCACCGCGGCCGGGCTTCAGGCTCCCTCAGACACCCGGTGCTCAGCCGGTGCTCAGCCGGTCCCCGGCGCGTCCTCATCCGGTCCCCAGCCCGTCCTCGGCGCGTCCCCAGCCGGTCCCCAGTCGGTCCTCAGCGCGTCCCCAGCCGGTCCTCGGCGCGTCCTCAGCGCAGCACCATCCGCAGCGGGAGCGGCTCCGCTCTCAGGTCCAGTCCCGCTGTAAAGTTGCTCTGCTGCTCTGCTGCTCAGTGAGACGCGGAACATCAGTGTCTCACAGTCAAAGCTCAAACTGCAGAGGCACAACAGCTACTTCCGCTCCGCTGTTTCAAAATAAACTGTGCTTACAAAATAAAAGCCCTGCAGGACACTCACTTGGAGAAAATAAGAGAAATCAAAGCCTCACATCAAACCAGATCACCCAGGCTGCTCCAAGAGCTGTTGTTGTTGTTTTTGTTATTATTTATGTATAGTATTATTTTTGTTGTGTGTGATGTAATCACGTGAGATGGAACATTTTAACAGTCATTTGTTTATTCATTCATCTTTTCAGATGCAATGGACAGGATGTGGTTTTATTTTGAAAAAGTTCATATCCTATTAAACTGCAGGAGCTTGATTCTCTGTCTCTGCCTATCTCTGTCTGTCTCTGTCTCTCCCTCTATTCAGATCTATTTCCTGTTTTTATTCTGTCCACACTGTACATGTTTAAAACAGACCTTTATTTTGGTAGTTGATGTGATCCACCTCACACTGATGAATGTTTGACATTAGCAGAACAATAGACCCCCCCCCCCCCCCCCCCCCCCCCATTCACATTCAGACTTGTCCTGCATTTGTCTCCACAGCAGCAGGACACAGGTCCACACAGACCCTGCAGGGATCACTTCACACACACATCTCAGTCTGATGCATCACGTGTCCCTGACGTCGCTGACATACGTGTTAAAGCCATGGAGGAGAATCAGAATCAGACCTGAGTCCTGCACTACGAAGCAGGATCCGAGGTTAGTCAGATAACTTCAGGTTTAACTGTCACTGGAAACACTGAGTCATTGTTCCTACAGGATCCCGACAGGGACAAAAGAGTTTCCAGTAAAGTGCTGAGTAATGAAGAGCGTCAGGTCTGTCTGTAGGTGAGTGGATGGTTTTTCATGTGTTCACTCTGCTTTCCAAACAAACAGAGGGAGAGTTTCTCACTGAATAACTCCAGCTTCACCTGAACACAGATTCTTTACCGGGACAGAATTCCTGATGGACTCTGACTCCATCACTGCAGCTCAGAGTCACAGGAGGAGACTCATGTTGTTTCCATCTCACCTGGTTGAATCTCACCTGTGGATGAACTGTACCTGAGTTTACCTGCAGGTGTCACCGTTTCCTCTCACATCATATTCAGCTTCATTCACGTTTCCTGTAATGAACACTCAGCCTCAGAAAGTCAGGACGTGTTTGCAGAGACACACTGAAAACCTGGGGAACTGAATTAATACCACGGGAATCAAACTACTGACTCCTCCAGACCGCAGGCTGATGACAGAGCAGAACTTTACTCTTGAAGATAAAAATAAGAGAAGCCACAGAGTGATTACAGAGCTCAGCCCAGCTCAGCGTCTCTCCACAGCTTCAACTGTCAGAGTCTCTGCAGTGAAGCTGCTCTCTCTCTCTGTTTAATCACTACTGTCTCGCCCTGAATTAAAAGCCAGCGCTCAGCGGACACTCTGATTGGTCGCTGCTGAGTGAATGTTCCCATGGAGTCGTCTAACCACATGAACTAACCCTGAGGCTTTTTTACCATTCATCCATTCATCGGCCATTGAGCTTCAGATTCTTGTCAACACTGAAGTAAAGTAGCTCAGCGTTACACAACATGGACACAACATGCTGTCATGGTTACCAGCAGGCTGGACAAACTGGACAGACACTACACGTCCTCCATGTGTGAAACCAGACAGCCCAGCACAACGAGCCATGATCTGACCTGGGAACAGTTTGTCATCCAGCTCCTTCCTGTTTTTGCTGGTGTTTGTTGTGTTGTCTTTGTGTCCTTTACATGTGTCCACTGCTCTGTCCTTTAAACACACTAAGAGCGGAGGAGACCTGAGTCCAACACACCCAGGACGTGTCTTCGTTATCTGGTTTCACTGGACCATGAAGCAGGTTCTCACCTGGTTCAGTTCTCTGTGGGTTTACCTGCTCTGAGCTCGGTCATGTGACAGAGGCTGAGGTTCATTACAGGAAACATGAATAAAGCTGAATATGATGTGAGAGGAAACGGTGACACCTGCAGGTAAACTCAGGTACAGTTCATCCACAGGTGAGATTCAACCAGGTGAGATGGAAACAACATGATCACATGACCAGAAGAGTCAGACCAAAGCAGCGGAGAGAAGAGAAGGAGCTGATGTGTGAGCTGGACTCTGTGGGACCAGGACCCTGTGGGACCAGGACCCTGTGGGACCAGGACTCTGTGGGACCAGGACTCAGTCTGAACTCTTTCTGACATTTTCATCTGATATTAAATGTGTCATTGAATCTTTGGTCTGAAGCACAGATCATTATCACATTATAACGTCACTGTGCTTCAAAAGTTAATGATTATTTTGAATATTATTTAGTTTCATGTCATTTTCATTTTGCTGTTGTGAAACTTTCTGATTTGTCTTTTTGTTTTGATTTATTATCTGTTTGCTTTTGTTCTGTTTTCTAGTTCGTCTTCAACTTTCTGTGATTCATCTTTTCACGAGGCGAGAAGACGTGACGCCTCCGGCTCCAGGCTCCGCCCCCGGCTCCAGGCTCCGCCCCTCACCTGAGTATTTCCTGTAGGTGAGAACGCGTGTCACGCGGATCATCTCCAGCTCTGTGCTGCATGTGTGCAAGGAAAATGCATCAAAAGTTCATTTGTGAAAACGGCTTTAGCTGTTTCTGAGGAGCCTCTAAATATTTTATCACTTCATCTCATCTCTCAGGTTATTTTTCATCATTTCATCCTGCTCTGGAGTCTGTGAGAACACACTCACTGTTCAGGTGAGATGATGTGACTACCTGGGAATGTGTGGGAGACTCTTCTTCTCTCATTGGCTCTGAACGACGTGTCAATAAAACAAAGTGACATGAAAAAATAAAACGCAGAGAGGAAGGGGGAATAGAGGATGAAGGAATGAACCCAGATTTAGGTGGGGGTGGGGACAGAGCTGAATATGAAACCTGATAGAGTCTGTCACGTCACGTTAGCGTCTCTGTCAGCGTCTCTGTCGGTGTCCTGTTCTCCTGTGTGTTTGTCCTTGGTCTTGATCGTCTTGCTGATGGTTGAACTAAATGTGTAAGACGTTGGATCTGTTCAAGGTTCTGATCATATTTATAATCACAGTGAAGAGACGGTGGAGAGGAGGTGTCCACGCCCCTCTACCCTCCATCAGGTGAATGCATGTTTGTTGAGTGATGTAATAACACAAAGCCCATCTGAGCAGTCTGCACACCCAACATTTCGAACGCCGAGGGACGTCCCCGCCGTGGTCATCACCCGCGCTTCATCACACACAGGGCTCATATCAAGTAAACAGTGGTGCTAACAGTGGTGCCAGTAGCCCAGAACGCTAGCTCCATGATGGTTGATGTAAAACCCTGTGAACGTCTTCACTGCTGAAAGAAACTCAGCTTCACCTTCTTACAGCCTCAGACTCACACGGACGTCTGCTCCTCCGACACCATGCTGCATCCGAAACCAATTCAACGTTTTCTGCAACTCAACATGATGTCATCGGCGAGTTGTTGCATTGGCCAATTACACAAGTGGACGATCAGACTGAAGACGCCCACAGGAAGAAGAATGTTGTTTAGCATGAACCTGCTGTTTACTGACAAACTGTGAACATGGAGGAGAAATTCATCACCACCATGATTTCAGAGCTGTACGTCACCACTGCGCAGCTGTGCAGCATTTCACTGGTCTTCAAATAAAAAACGTTTTCTGCTGGTATTTGTGTTAGCACCATGGCTAACTATAACATTAACAGATTCCAAACTGGCCCTGTGCAGTAGCTGTGAACTGACGGACTCATGGTGATTTACTGCGCCGGGTCTCAGGATTCTGGTGTTGTTACACAAGCAATCTGTGTCGTGTTTCTGTGCTTCTCTGCTTCTCCAGCTCAAATGTCTGATGAGCTGCTGTTTGATGTTGTGACAACAATGTCCTGCAGCTGGGACAGGTCCTCACAAAGACACTAGAACAACACACACACACACACACACTGATTCTTTCCAGAGAAAACACATTAACTATTGATGAAACTGCTGCCTCTGTGCCTTTGAGCCAAACACACACTGATACACACAACTGCACCTGAATGTATGTGTTACAGTGTGTGTGTGTGTGTGCTGAGGATGAATGTAGGTCAGGCAGCAAATTCTCCGCATGGCAACAATGTAGAAAATCCCAACTGTGAAAACCTGCATCTGATTGGTCGAGAGCTCCAGTCAGGCAGCCAATAACCTTTCAACCCCCAGGGCACTGAATGTGTGTGCGTGTGTGTGTTACAGTAGACTCTCTCACACACTGAAATACGGCGTGGCGTTCAGGTGACATGACAGTGACATCACAGATACAGCAGGTGAGAGTTACAGACCCAGTCCTGAATGACTTTCACTACAACTCCCAGAGAGCTCTGCTACAGGAAGCATCCAATCGCAGAGCTTCAGAGCCTGTTGCCGTGCAGCTAATAGAGAAGTCAGAGTTTATTTCTGTCAAACCAACGGAAAAATTCACACGTTTGGACCAAATCTTGATCAAACCAGCAGCTGCTCACCTAATTATCAAGAACCTGTGATGTCACAGCTCTGGACTGAGGCATCCCCATAGCAACAGCTGCTGAGGCTCATGGGTACTGTAGTTCTTAAAGCCACAGCACAGACCAAACCAAGTCTAAAACAGGACAGAGGGTGGATGACAGAGCAGGACACGGATCGGTTCCTGCTGGTTCTCAAATGTAGGATCAGTGGAGGAAAACAGGAATGAATCTACATCTTACACTTTGCAGAGCACAGAGCGAAGTTCTCTGATAGGCTGTTCGTTAGTGAAATGCATCCTGGGAGACGTATTTTCTAACGCAGTCGTTCATCTGTCATTCGGATGATTGATGCCTCCTTACTGAACATGGAGAAAATCACTGGGCTCTTTTATTTCCTGTTTCCTGACCCTGAACTCACCACAGACCGGAACAAGAACCTGTGGGTTCTGATCTAGGATCGTTCTGGAAATAAGACAATGTCCAACAACAGCTGTGGCTTTGCTCAGATCTGTGGGTGAGTGAAGCCTGCTGTCCATGAGAGCACGAACCAGACTGTCGCTGCAGGAACCCTGATCCAGATTCCTGGGTACTGTCACAGGAGGGAGACTGATCCTCCTCGGATCTTAGAGATCTGAACGACGGCTTCAGTTAATGTGAGAAAATCCTGACAGATTAAATTAATCTGTGTAAACTGAGAGTTGATGAATGAACACAGTCACAGAGCCGCTCCTGAACGCATCACGCCGACTCCTGAACGCATCACGCCGACTCCTGAACTCATCACGGCGACTCCTGAACGCATCACGCCGACTCCTGAACTCATCACGCCAACTCCTGAACGCATCACGCCGACTCCTGAACGCATTACACCGAGCCCAGGTTTCATTTTTCTTTACAGACGAGAGGACGTGACTTCATGGATCCCACTGTATGAGCCTGTAATGCTGAGCTCTTCATGACACTGTCATGTCAGTCAGGTGGAGTTTACCTGCGGCAGATCTCAGACCTGTGACGTTTGTCTTTGCTGAGCAGTAAACAGTCGACAGCCCAAACAACAACAACACGACAGAGAAGGCGAAACGGGTTTCCCAGCTTCTGTGGGACGAAGTGAAGCAGAGACAAAAACCTGCAGCAGCTGAAATATTCCTTATGAAGCAGCAGGGTCATGTGACGTCTGCCTGCTCTCTGATTGGCTGATTGCCCCTCCTTCCTGACAGACTGAGACAGAAACCGGTTTTATTTACACTGTAAATCATGAATCAGGATCACGATTCAGTTCCAACACCTTCAGTGATCGACCTGGAAAACCTGAGGCTCAGGCTTCGCTCTGCTCTTTGCAAACACAAGACGACAAAACGTCCATTTAATAAATTTTCTGACTCTCGGTCAAATCACATGACCTTCATCAGCCGCTGCGCTCGTCAGATGCAACTGGAAATAAAGTTAATGACCAATCGGTCGATGAGGAAACAAACTCTAAGAAACTGCAGAGAACAGAGCTGAAACCTCCCTGTTCACAATCAGTCGTTTCATCGCCTGACCAATCAGTGTCTCCGTCTCTTTACACCTGACCAATCAGCGTCTCCGTCTCTCTACACCTGACCAATCAGCGTCTCCGTCTTTATACACCTGACCAATCAGCGTCTCCGTCTTTATACACCTGACCAATCAGCGTCTCCGTCTCTCTACACCTGACCAATCAGCGTCTCCGTCTCTCTACACCTGACCAATCAGCGTCTCCGTCTCTCTACACCTGACCAATCAGCGTCTCCGTCTTTATACACCTGACCAATCAGCGTCTCCGTCTCTCTACACCTGACCAATCAGCGTCTCCGTCTCTCTACACCTGACCAATCAGCGTCTCCGTCTCTCTACACCTGACCAATCAGCGTCTCCGTCTCTCTACACCTGACCAATCAGCGTCTCCGTCTCTTTACACCTGACCAATCAGCGTCTTCGTCTCTACACCTGACCAATCAGCGTCTCCGTCTCTCTACACCTGACCAATCAGCGTCTCCGTCTTTATACACCTGACCAATCAGCGTCTCCGTCTCTCTACACCTGACCAATCAGCGTCTCCGTCTCTCTACACCTGACCAATCAGCGTCTCCGTCTCTCTACACCTGACCAATCAGCGTCTCCGTCTTTATACACCTGACCAATCAGCGTCTCCGTCTCTCTACACCTGACCAATCAGCATCTCCGTCTTTCTACACCTGACCAATCAGTGTCTCCGTCTCTCTACACCTGACCAATCAGCGTCTCCATCTTTCTACACCTGACCAATCAGTGTCTCCGTCTCTCTACACCTGACCAATCAGTGTCTCCGTCTCTCTACACCTGACCAATCAGTTTCACTCATGGATCGTGCACTAAAAGTGTGTCATTGTTTTTCGTCCGACTGTCGACCTTAACTGCCGGTACTTTGACCCCTTTACACGCGCGCGCGTTCGTACTTCCATCTTTGTGAGGACACTCACTGACCTAAACCTGATCCTAAAACCAGGTCTGAACCCTCGAACAGGCCTTTGAAAGTGTGAGGACAACACGTCCTCATCTTGTAAAGTCTATAACTCAAACTGGTCAGAGATGGACATACAAGCACACACTCCCTCACAAACACACAGACAGACACACACACACGCACGCTGTGAAGGCACGTGGCGCAGGGTGGAGAAACGGTCACAATAACAACAAAGCTGATGAACAGGAAGTTCCTGGTTTCTCATCGTCACATTAAAAGCCAGTTTTCTGAAACTGTTGGATCCGGTTCAACAGGAGTAAAATTCACCAAACTGCGGTCAGATCCGAGCTGTTTGCTGCCGCGCTGCAAGGCGCGTTTCAGGGCAGAGGAGCCTCCACAGAAACAGCACAGCCGCGTAAATAAAGCGACGATGATTCTCATTTATATCATTCATGCGTTTATTCATTGAGCCGAATCACAGAGAAGCTTGAGACGGTTTAAGGGAACCGTTCACTTGTCTTCTCTTCTCTGTCCGCTGATGCCGACGAACCGAGAAACCAGGAAACGACCACATTTTAAACGGAGTCTGGCCTGCGGGTCCCTCCAGGCTGCAGGGACCATGGTGACCTGTTTGTTGGTGTCGGTGTGCTACAGATCTCCTACCTGGACCACCTGCGGGCCTCTGTCCGCTCTCTCTCCACCTCCGCGTGCCTCCTCCGTCACATCATCCAGGATGCAGCGCACAGTCGGACCTGGAGACACGCTGCTCCGTCAGCTGATTGTCTCGCGCTCCCCACCGCGCTGTCTCACACCAGGTGTGATCGATGATCTGACTTAACGATTGGTTGATGACGCTGATTGTCGCCTCGTGCAGCCGCTCGGGATCAAACGGGCTGATGACGCTGATCGATCATCACGGATCGATGATCTGATCAGACGATCATCCTCCTCCTCCTCCTCATCGACACAGCTTCCTGCCTGTGTTCAGACTGAATGAAGCTCCATCAGCACCACGAGGCGCGCTCACAACATGGGGCGGACACGCGCACGTTCACGATTGCCTCTTTGCGCGCGCGCACAGACGCAGACTGCGGTGTGATCTGCTGCGAAGTGGACACGGGGTCTCCGGCAGGTGGCAGCTGAGGAGCGCGGGCCGAATGACTGAACTATGTTCGGAACGGAACGTTTGGAGGAAAATCAACAACAACAACAACAACAACAACACTTCCCCAGCTCTGGCACTCACCTGAGCTCCGTCACACTGACTCACGCTCACATCTCCAACCTGAGCTCAGAGCCGATCTGTCCGGGTCAGCCTGCTCCCTCTGACCAGAGTCTCATGAATCACATGTTCCTGATGAACGCACATTCCTTCCAATTCCAGGCTCATATTTCTGACCAAAGTATTCAGTTTAGCTCTGAGACGTTTCAGTGAAACAGTATTTCATTGTTTACAGTGTGAGGCAGCATTTCCATTTTAAACTCCTGTTAACGAAGGTTTTCCCTGAAAATCACACAGAAAACCAGAGTCTTTGTTTCAGACTCTGAGACTCAAAGAGCGAAAACATCCTAAAAACACAGCATGACACAATAAACACAGCAAGTGCTGCCTCTGTGACACTGGGACTACAGGACTTTTACCTGACCTGTACTGGTTCCTCTGCTCGGGTACAGGCCTCGGGTACAGGACCTGAGTCTTCCTGTGAGTGAAGCTGAGTCCGGACTCTCTCTGACAGGAAGTGGACTCCACACTACCGGTAAAAAATGCTCTAAAAATCTTTATTGTTCCAGAAAATATTCACAAACAGGTTTGTTTTTCAGAGGAGTGCTCCGTCACAGCAGGCGACAAACACGTCAACCACTGCAGAAACAGAAACCACAGAAGAAAGAACTTCTCTTACGTTTATAAGAAAAAAAAAGCTACACAAAGAAAATAATTTACATCAGATCTGGTTTAAACTGCGGCCCCTGAAGGCAGTGTGACCTTTGACCTTTAAAATGATGTTTGCCAGACAGCTACAACTCCAACTGAAATGCCGTAGACACCTCTGCCTCGCTGTATCCATGACAACCAAAAACACTATACGAACCGCATCCTCATTGGTCGATACTGTACACAGCTCCTACAAGTCCTTTTATTTCCTGTGGGACAGGAAGCTATCAGAGCCCCGCCTCCTCCTCACAGTAATCAGCTGCTGGGTGGAGCTTAAAGACACTGGTACCCAATAACAGTCCTCAGCAGGTGGCAGACTCCTCCTATTGGTCAGTTCTGAACTTCTTTGGTCCGACAGGTTTACTGAAAGCAGAAGTGTTAACGACCTTTAAAGGAACATGTGACTGATTTTTCCACAGCAGTTACACACCTGAGTGAGTCACTGTCAACAACATCAACAGCTGTCAGACGCCATTCAGGACTGATTTCTGTCTAATGATTTTTATTAGTATTATTATTAAGTGGAACCTGAGCTGTGCAGTTTCTTTTGCTATGTGGAGTTTTTCATTATGTCTTCAACATGAGTCTCAGTCTTCAGAGGGTCCCAATGCTGTGGAAGACGTCATGCCTCGTCCCTGTACCGAAGACACCGCGCCCTAGCGACCTCAGAGATTACAGGCCTGTTGCACTGACGTCACACATCATGAAGACTCTGGAGAGACTCATCCTGGAGCAGCTCTGGCCTATGGTCCAACCATTTATGGACCCCCTTCAATTCGCCTACCAGCCCCGTCTCGGAGTGGACTACCTGACTGGCAGACCACAGTACGTACGCTTGCAGTGCTGTACGTCGGACAGGGTGGTCAGCAACACCGGGGCTCCGCAGGGGACCGTCCTCTCTCCCTTCCTCTTCACTCTCTACACCACAGACTTCAGCTACTGCACAGAGACCTGCCACCTTCAGAAGTTTTCTGACGACTCTGCTGTAGTAGGATGTATTTCAGGTGGTGATGAGAGTGAGTACAGGACGGTTGTAGACAACTTTGTCACATGGAGCAAGATAAACCACCTGCAGCTCAATGTGATGAAGACAAAAGAACTGGTGGTGAACTTGAGGAGGACCAAGGCTACAGTGACCCCTGTCAACATTCAAGGGGTCAATGTGGACATGGTGGAGGAGTACAGGTACCTGGGGGTGTACCTAGACCACAAACTGGACTGGTCCAAAAACGTGGACACTGTTTACAGAAAGGGACAGAGTCGTCTCTATTTTCTGAGATGGCTAAGGTCCTTTAACATCTGCCGAACGATGCTGCGGATGTTCTATGAGTCTGTGGTGGCCAGTGCCATCCTGTACGCTGTTGTCTGCTGGGGCAGCAGCCTGAGGGTGAAGGACACTAACAGACTCAATAAGATCATCAGGAAGGCCAGCCATGTTGTAGGAGAGGATCTGGACTCACTGAACACAGTGTTGGAGAGGAGAATGTTGTCCAAAGTTAGGACAATATTGGACTCTCCTTCACACCCCCTCCACCATGTGCTGATCCATCACAGAAGCTCGTTCAGCAACAGACTTATTGTTCCACGCTGCACAACAGAGCGACACAGGAAATCATTCCTGCCTGTCGCAATCAAACTTTATAACTCTGGACTGTAAGAATCACGGACTCATGTATACTGTGTATACTTCATTTTTAAATCAACCACAAACCTCATGTACATATTGTAAATATTAAAATATTAAGATGTCTTATTTTTTCTATTTTTTGTATTATTTGTTCTGATTCTGATTTTGTCTTATTTTGAAATGTCTTGTTTTCCACCTCATGCTGCTCAATGTGCCTTAAACTGTCCCCGAGGACAAATGAAGTTCTCTGAATGTGAACGTGCAGAGACTTCCTGTGTCTCCGGATATGAAACTACATAAATAAAAGCCGTCACAGCTGTCGGATCAGAGACTCACTGGGCTAACGAGCAGCTCGCTGCGATCTTCAGGACACGAGGAGCTGAACGTTTCTCACGGACAGACTCCAGAGAGGAACCGTACAAGAAGTGGAACTTAAACCTGTCCTCAGCCTCTCTGGAGGAGGACAGGCTGAGAATGAGGAGTGAGGACGAGCTCTTCAGTTAAATGTCCTCAGACTGTGAATTTCTTCTGGCTGATTATGAAAAACCTGAGCTGCTCTTCAGGAAGAGAAGGAAGACGATTTGGTTCGGCTGTTAAACCGCCTTATAAACCGAGGGACGGACACTGTGTGCAAGACGTGAAAGTACAATACAACAGAAAACAAAAATATAGACACGGTAAAACGTAATCTTCTGTCTGTCAGAGAAAATGATCCTTTCTTACGACTCAGGAGAAGCTGCTGGTCTCTTCACTGCTGGTTTGGCATCTTTACTGGTTTCTACAGGAGAAAACACAAAAACATCGTCACACACAAACGTGCGCCAGCCTCCTTTTCGTCTTTACGTTCTAACTCTGCTGCGTCAGGGTCGCAGCCGTCGAACCCGTGTGGCGGCTGCAGGTTTCCTGGTTATTATTCTCACCTTGTAACCACCGGACCTGCGTCGCCGGCCCATAGCCCTTCTGGTTGCGAGCGGCGATGCGGAAGATGATGGCAGGCTTGGTGGTGTGGTCGACGTGGGCGCTGGCGAGGCTGGAGGCCCGGACCAGGCACGATGAGTTGGGACCGCAGTAGACCCTCATAAAGGCCAACTGGACGGGACCAGAACCTGAACCGCTGGAGGTGGCCCGGCTGGACCGGATGGCCAGGTACACTGAGTACTCTGTGATCTTCCCTGATGTGACGGCAGGAGGCTCCCAGGTCAGCTGAGCTCCGCCCACGTCCTGCAGACCCAGAATTCAACATTCAAACTTCAGCAGCTGCTCAGAGATTTCTCCTCACGGTGGATCGGACGCTGCTCCCGACCCGTCACAGAGAACTGCTACATGTAACTGCACATTTCACAGCGGCGTTCCAAACAGGAAGTGTCTCACCTTGCTGATCCTGATGGCGCAGGGCGCTCCAGGGAAGCCAGGCAGGCACGTTTTGAATGCCAACACCTCGGAGAACGCTCCGCGGCCACAGATATTGATCCCAGCAACACGAAACTTATAGGCCGTCCCCGGCTGCAGCTCCACCCTCCTCATCTTACTGTAGTCAGGTACCACACCTGAGTCGTCCTGCTGGGACAGGTCATCATTCACAAACACGTGATCAATAACCACCACGTCTGACTCATCCTACCAATAACCAATCAATAATCTGATCAAAGATATCAGTGAGTAGAAAGTGAAAGTAGAAACTGTGATGAGGAATATGAGATGAATTCTATAGGTGCTTTTATTTTGAAGAGGTTGCTGTGATAAACAGCTGATTGGTTTATTGATTAACTGCTTGGTGACATCATCATCAAAGATCATTCAGATAAATCAATCGCCACACGAGGACCAGCTGTTCACAAGACAGCAAACTCACGTCGGCCATGTCGTCCTCGTACGGGACGTAGAAATGAGAGACCACCATGTTCGTAACCTTGACAACGCCGACATCACACCACCGACTGTCCGTCACCGAAGACTTCACCTGGACGGCCTGCTGCAGTACACACACACACACACACAGTTAGCATGTCGTCAGCATGTCGTCGGCGTGTCGTTAGCGTGTCGCTGCCTGTTGGTGGCAGCCTGCAGCGCCGCGTCTCACCCCTGCAGCTGCTGCGATGCCATTGGTCGTCTCAGTCACAACCTGAATCTTAGCCGGACCGGCTGCCAGAGGAGGGGTGGGGCTGAATGTGCTGGCCAATCGGGCGACAGCGCTCGTTACCGCCAATGATGTCAGCTCATGCCCGTTACTCTCTGCTGCAGGATCATTGAGGCTGTCTGCTGGAGCAAGGCCCTCTGGGAAACAAAGCAAGGTTCAGAAAACTGTACTGAACACAGCAGGAGGACGCCGCACAGCGGAGCTGCAGCTGGTCCTGGTCTGAGACAGGTGGAGGTGTGCTGCTGCCACACCGAGGAGGGAACCTGATCGGTGTTCTACCTGTGGGCACGTGGCCGTGCTGCGGTTCCGCTTCTGCTGGTTCCGGTTGGTCGGGGACGTCCCGCAGCTGCTGCCACCATTGGACCGGAGCTGCCAGTTCCTGCTGCGTCAGGACAATGGGGACGGGCCGCTCCGCCGACCCCTCTGCTTCACCTGCAGACACAGACACGGTGAGGCCTCAGGACAAGTCTCCGTCCCTGAGTGGCCCAGACTCAAACCCCATGGAACACAGGAGACACACGAGTCAGAGACGTGAAGGTTCAGACACAGTGAGACGGAGCCGGAGCTTCAGACTGAAGGATGAGACGAACTGTCCCCAGCATGGAGGGGCTGTGTGTGTGTGTGTCAGTGTGTGTGTGTGTGTCAGTGTGTGTGTATATCAGTGTGTGTGTATCAGTGTGTGTGTGTCAGTGTGTGTGTGTATCAGTGTGTGTGTGTATGTCAGTGTGTGTGTGTGTATCTGTGTGTGTGTGTATCAGTGTGTGTGTATCAGTGTGTGTGTGTCAGTGTGTGTGTATATCAGTGTGTGTGTATCAGTGTGTGTGTGTCAGTGTGTGTGTATATCAGTGTGTGTGTGTATCAGTGTGTGCGTGTGTGTATCTGTGTGTGTGTGTATCAGTGTGTGCGTGTGTGTATCTGTGTGTGTGTATATCAGTGTGTGTGTGTGTATCAGTGTGTGTGTGTGTGTGTATCAGTGTGTGTGTGTGTATCAGTGTGTGTGTGTGTGTGTATCAGTGTGTGTGTGTTACCGTGTCCTGCCTGCAGCACTGCGTGTATTGTCGCCTGCTGAGCTGCATCCTCTGTTACCATGGTAGCAACCAGCTGATCAGGGGTCAGCCCCGTTGTCACCATGAGGGTTGTTGTCCCGGAGACCACCTCGCCTCTGTCCCCTTCTGATGACATCAGCTCCTGAGGAACATCACTGTCTGGAGTCCCCACCTGGGGGTGAGGGGGGAGGAGGGGGGTGGTATGAGCCGATGGTTCACTTCTCAGTGCACCTGTGTGTGTTACCTGTGTGTGTTACCTGTGTGTGTTACCTCTGTGTGTACGTACCTGTGCTGCTACGTCGCTGCCCTCCACATGAACCTGCAACATCGATGCTGCTGGTGACATCACAGCCTCTGATTGGCTGTCTGTCTGCACAGACTCCTCCCCTTCCTCTGCAGCTGCTGTCACCATAGTGACAGCCTGTGCCTCCGCCCTGTCCTCTCCAACCAATGAAGAGACCTCCTGCAGTCACACACACACACACACCATCAGCATCATCCCTTCTGTGTGAGTGAGTGTGTGTGTGCATGTGTCACTTACAGGTATGGATGGTCCAGGTGTGGGCGTAGCCTGTGTAACCATGGTAACAGCTCTGCTCTGACTGGCTGTGGTGGAGGAGGTGAGGTCAGAGAAGGAGGTGGGGTCCGTGGAGTGTCCCTGCAGACCATCTCCACCCTGCTGAGCTGGAGACACAGAGGACTAGGAATGAGGTCACTTCCTGCTGACTGTACCTGGAGCACCTGAACCCGCAGCCAGTCGGAGCAGACGCGAGCCGATGAAGCGTGAGGGACACGGTGGGACAGATCCTGTCAAAGATCACGTCCCTCTGACCCACACACGAAGGCCGGTGCGACCACAGCCGGACCAGTGGGCGTCGCGCCCTCAGCTGTGTCTGCTCAGGCACAGTCTGAATCATTACAGAGATCAGAGGTGGAGCTGGTTAACTGCCGCCGCCGCCGCAATGCCGTCTGTGCTCCGGCTGTTGGGATTCTGGCTGTGACACATGAGTTTGTCACAGGTGTGTCACCTGACTACAGGCGGGGCCACAGACTGGACCTGAGCCACAGACTGGACCTGAGCCACAGCCTCGGGCAGCAGAGCAGCTGACCGGAGACATAAACGTGATCGTCTGTCCTTCCGGTGGTATCTGCTGTGCTTAAACTGGCAGTGTGTTAGAACTGGACTGGACCAGTACACAAACTGGTTCTGAAGATCAGAAAGAACACAAATGTGTTTCAGTAAAAAAGTTCCCACCGTGTCCCTTATAAGGTTCTGTTCTCCAGGTCATCAGCAGATTACCTGTAGCTGTGGTAGCAGTGTTGGTGGTTCCTGTCTCATGAGTCTCACACGGTGGGTTTGAGCAGGTGTTTCTCCCGTTCAGAGTGACAGCAGGTGGAGGAGGAGCCTGCTGAGCTGAAGGCTGGAGAGAGCTCACCTGAGGAGGAGGGAGGATGACCTGCAGGTGAGTCTGTCTGTCTGTAGATCAGTTTCTACAGTGATTGGTCGAGCTGGGTCACATGGTGCAGCTTCCTCTTCATCTAATGGTTTCCAGCTCACCTGCAGCTCTCCACTCATGCTGGCGGGGGAGATGGTGGCGGTGTTGGTGGTGCCGGTGTCGTGAGTCTCACAGGGCGGGTTGGAGCAGACTAGCGTCACTGCAGCATCATCACAGTGACATCATCAACACACCTGATTATATCTACAGGTACACTTCATCAGTTTACTGCACAGTGGCAGTGGTACTGCAGTGGTAGTAAGTCAGTCTTAGTAACAGGTGTAGTTGTGGTACCTGTAGCACCTGACGTGTCTCCAGCCTCTCCTTCTGTAGCAGTAGCAGTAGTAGTAGCAGTACTTGCAGACTCCTCTGAGGTAGGAGAAGCCATGATGGAGATGGGTAGATCCTGGACCAGTGGCTGAGCCTCTGCTCCACTGGGAGTCGTGATCAGAGTCACCTGCAGAAAACACAGTATTACTACAATACTACTGCAATACTACAGTGCAGAGTTCCATATTACTCCAGTGTACTGCAGTATTAGTATCAGTAGCTGCTGTCAGATAAGCTGCAGTCTGACAGGTTGTATTTTACCTGCTTGGGTCCTGCCACAGCAGAGGTTGCCTTGGTAACCTGGCCGGCCAGTGTAACAATGGTTGCCAGGGTGGTGATGGGTGTTGCCAGGGAGGCACTGGCAGCAGCGACAGCTCCACCTGCCACTGTGGTGGAGACACTTCCCGTTACTGTCCCCAGACTGGACACACCTGCAGAGACAAAAACACAGACACACCTGAGATACGCTCACACACACCTGTAGGAGTCAGTCCAATCAGAGACATCATGATGTGTTCCTTGTGACAGGTGTGTCAGTGCAGGACCTCCTGTGGCCTGTTCCAGTGGAGATACGCTGTCTTACCTGAAATAAAGAACACCTGACCAGTGTTTACCTGTGTTTGCCTTGACGACCAGCGTAGTGATGGTGGGCTTGGAGCTGACAGCTCCCGGTGACACCAGTCTGACTCCACTCATCGGGACGGTTCTGAGGATGGTACCAGGTGTACCTGGATCCCCTTTCAACAAAACCTGCACACAAACACCCACAAGCATATCAGCTGAGATGGAACAGGTGGAACACCTGTGCACACTGACAGCGCTTCACCCAGAGACCAGACCCGACCCCAGAGGCTGACCCCTGACCCCCAACCTGGACCCCAGAACCTGAACCCAGAGCCGAAGCACTTCAGGTGACAGTGGCAAGGAAAAACTCCCTTTTACAGTCTGTGCGGTTTAACATGTGTTGTCTGCATGTTAGCTGCGTGTTGCCTGCGTGTTAGCTGCGTGTTGCCTGTGTTAGCTTCGTGTTAGCTTCGTGTTAGCTGCGTGTTAGCTGCGTGTTAGCTGCGTGTTGCCTGCGTGTTGCCTGCGTGTTAGCTGCGTGTTAGCTGCGTGTTAGCTGCGTGTTGCCTGCGGGTTGCCTGCGGGTTAGCTGCGTGTTGCCTGCGTGTTAGCTGCGTGTTGCCTGCGTGTTGCCTGCGGGTTGCCTGCGTGTTGCCTGCGGGTTGCCTGCGTGTTAGCTGCGTGTTGCCTGCGGGTTGCCTGCGTGTTAGCTGCGTGTTGCCTGTGTTAGCTTCGTGTTAGCTGCATGTTAGCTGCGTGTTAGCTGCGTGTTGCCTGCGTGTTGCCTGCGTGTTAGCTGCGTGTTGCCTGCGTGTTAGCTGCGTGTTAGCTGCGTGTTGCCTGCGTGTTGCCTGCGGGTTAGCTGCGGGTTAGCTGCGGGTTAGCTGCGTGTTGCCTGCGGGTTAGCTGCGTGTTGCCTGCGTGTTAGCTGCGTGTTGCCTGCGTGTTGCCTGCGTGTTAGCTCCGTGTTACCTGTGTGACCCCCTGCTGAACACCTGCAGTGATTTTGGGGACAGTGGTGATGATCTTTCCTACAGCTCCAGGAGTCACCACCTTGGTGGTCAGGATGGTGATTGGGCTGTTACCACCTGCAGGAGGAGGGGCTTCACTCAGTCAACCATCAGATCAAAAACAAAAATCCGCTCAGGTGTTCAGGACTGCGCCGTTCCTGTACCTGACCCCCCCTGCAGAGCAGACACTGGGATGGTCTTGATGATGGTAGTTCCAGGTTTGGAGGCTGCTGGGGCGACGCCCCGGATGGTGGGTTTGGTCAGTGTAGTCTGTTTACCGTCTGCTGACGTCACCAGCTTCAGGATGGTTCCTGCTGGGAGAGCGCCCTTTGTCTGAAACAGACAGGGACGGGTTAACATCTGTCAGGAGTCAGCGTGAGCAGAAACCAGTGGACGTCAGTAAGCGCCACCTGGATGATCTGGGTGATGGGACTGCTCCCAGCCTGACCAGTAACTGCTCCACTCTGAACTGGTTTAGTCACCACCTTGCCCAGGTTGCTGATCTGAAACAGAGGCAGGAGCGACGTCACGAGGTCTGTCGACATCCACACACAGCTGTGGTGTCAACCAAGTGGCATTACTCACCAGAGCCCCGCCTCCTCCCACGCTGAGTGGACTGCTAACGAGAGTGATGGTCTTTGTGACTCCACCCACCACTGTGGTGACCACCTGAGTCTGCTGGGAGACTGTCACCGTGCCCGACTTATGGACAGCGATGATCGGTCTGCTGGGGGTCCCGGATGTAGAGACTGCTGAGTCTCCACCCCCCTGTGAAGCAGCTGTCTTTAACATCCGAGCGGCCGGGTTGCTCACCTGAGGCAGAAAAAAACAGGTGAGTCTTCCTCATGCTGTTTGTGAGGCAGGAGACAGAACCATGTATCGTATCGCGGTCGGAGTATAACATCAGAAACATGTCCAGCAGGTCTCAGCTGGTCTGAGCAGGAGGACGAGGAGCCTGTGTCCATGGATGTTCTTAATTTATGTTGATGAAAAGACGAGAAGGAAACTGCCAAGAGGCTTACAGCAACATTAGAGGAGCGATGAGACGAACATGACAAACTGTGTAAACCTCTGCAGACAGCTGCAGACTCTGTGTACCATGGCGACAGGAGCGGACACTTGGACCGGCAGACTGCTGGATCCCGCACTGACAGCCACCGTCTTCACAGTCGTGGCTCCCGCAAGGACATTCATCGCTGTCGTCGAAGACGGAGGGATCTTCTGAGTTGCTGCAGCTGCCAATGCCGCCATGCCACTCATCTGAGGACTGCCGCCTACTGGCTGAGAGCAGACAGACAGGGGGACAAACAGGGGAACCAAAGTTGTGAGTTAAAAGTCAAAAATACTATTTTGACAAAAACGTTCCACTGTAAAGTCCAACGGGCTCGAGTTCTGACGTGATCTGCATACCGTCCCCTGTCCAGCCCAAGCAGGTACCATCATACGGACACCTGCAGGAAGTGTTGGAGCAGCAGCTGGGAATATGGGTGTGGCCTGTCTCACTGTGATGATGGATACTCCACCCCCTTCACTTGGAGCTGCTGCCACCTTCAGGACAGCTGCAGAAACACAGAAGACAGGTGAGAAATATTCAGATCTTCCTGTTCTGTTAGCTGTAGATGCACCTGTGCAGGTGTGTAAACCCACCTGATGCTTTGGCAGCAGCTGCAGATGGGCTTCCAGGTGCTGAGGCAGTGGGGGAGGGGACCTGCGTGATGCCAGACAGCGGGACGGCCTGGTTGACTGGTGCCACGGCGATAGGTGTGGCCGTGGGGACGGAGCTGGAGGCAGGTGAGGTGGTCGCAGGTGTAGCAGGAATATCGTACTTCTGCAGCTGCAGCAGGTAAGTGTCCGCGGTCTGCGACGGCCCCCAGCTCACCTCCAGAGATGACGTGTTGGCCCGGACCAGCTGCACCCGGGAGGGAGCACAAGGACGCTCTGAAGTGAGACAGACAGGTGACGTCTTCTGTGTTTCCTGCTGCTGTCTCTGTGGAGCTGCTCTCAGCGTCTTTAACAGCGCTGGACTCACTCACCTGTCTCCAGGTACCAGAGGTCCTTGCAGCACACCTGGTTGTTCCAGGCCTTCCTGTATCCATCTCTGCCGCTCCAGATGTAGAGTCTGGAGTTGATGGCCACGCTGCAGTGACCCGCTCGAGCTCTGGGGACGTTCTCCTCCAGACTGTCCATCAGGACCGTCTCCCAGCACATGGTGTCTGAGCAGAGAGGCAGGTGAACAGGTAATATTCAGCGTCATGGTCCTGAGGTTGCTTGTGTGTGAACAGGGTTAGGGTCTGTGTGAATGTGCGTCCCCACACTGTAAACCAGGCCTGAAGTGTCCTCTCACACCGTCCCTGTGGAGTTTTTCTGGTTTCACCTGAAGCCACCGATGTTCACACTGTGCTGTGGGGACACGCACACACTGAGCTGTGGTGTGTGTGTGTGTGTACCCAGGTTGAGGCAGCCCAGTGTGTTGGTACACTTCCACTCCTTCTCATGACTCGCCACTTTAACATCATCCATCACCAGAGGAACCCAACCTCCAAACACATACATCCTGACAGAGGGGGAGACAGAGGGGGAGACAGAGGGGGAGACAGACAGGCAGTGAGAGTCCGCTCTAAAGGTCAGATCAACACCTGCACTAACAGGAGGCATGCGTGTGTGTGTGTGCGTGTTACCTGTTGTTGATGGCGGTGGCAGAGTGCAGGCTGCGGGGGAGGGGGGCGGTTCCACTGAGGGCTGGTTTACTCCAGGTCAGAGAGTCTGTAACATCATCAGAGCAGGAGCCAATCAGAGGTCAGTACAGGTTAGCGTAGACCACTCGTCACAGTCAGACAGCTGTAGCTGTCTCACCTGTGCTGAGCGCGCCTCACCTATGTCGAGGACCCACAGATCTCCCAGTCTGCAGCCGCTCATCCCTCCGTAGATGAACAGTCTGCTAGCTCTGCGGCCACTCGCCACCACGGCCGTGTGACTCTCTCTGGGGGGCGGAGGCTGACCCAGCGTCACTGGGATTTCCCAGCCGACCACACTGGAGCCCGGACGCAGCTCAAAACAGTACAGATCATTCAGGTACCTGAGAAGGGTCAAAGGTCAGTCAGGTCTAAAACCGGAGGCTGTCAAAGTCCAGACGCTCAGACCGCTTCAGATACCTGAGTACACCTGTCTGATGTGTCCCACCTGGGGATGTTGTTCTTGGGGTCCTCGCTGTCATTGGCCAGTCCTCCAAACAGGTAGCAGCAGCTTCCAATCAGAGAGAAGCTATGTCCGAGGCGAGGGCAGGGGGGCGGGCCGCTCTTCGGAGCTTTGGCCTTCAGACGTTTCCACTCCCAACGACTCACCTGAAGCAAAGAGGACATCTAAACAAAGGCAGCACGTTCTCAGGTGGATCTCAGACCAACACACCTGATCAGACCTGAGACCTGCTGAACAGGAAACAGCAGAGCAGTGACCGGCCTCTCTCTCTGTCTCTGCAGTTCCATGTTACATTTGTATTAATACTTTAACATTTAAATAGAATTTTTAAAAAGAAAATGATGAATTGGAAAGTTTAAGTTAAGTTTATTCCTTTATTACCCCCAGCTGGGGCAATTACTCAGAGGGCTGCCTACTAAAGTGCCCAGGGAGATGGGGTGGATGGATGCCCTGCTGAGGGGCACCACAGCCATGGGGTAGGGGGGGCGTGTCCTTCTTTTTTCCATGTTGGATCATGTAAAGGAATCTGCTGTGTATAATGAAGCACTGCAGGCTCAGGACCAGTGACAACCTCTCATTGTAGCCCCGCCCCTTGCAGTGACATCACTCACCTGCAGCTCGTACAGGTCGTTGCTGTATTTACCGTACTCCACCATCCCTCCGAACACCAGCAGCCTCGTCCCATCACACACGAAGCCGTAGGAGGCACAGCCGGGGGGGATGTCACCGCGGACCGCAGGGATGAACCACTGGTTGGTGGCTGGTGGGGGCACCGGGTCAGACAGGTTACAGGTGTACTTCATTAAACCACAGATTGACACACACACACACACCTCTCAGGTTAAAGTGTGTCTCCAAGCCGCGAACTGGACTGCGAGCGACTTCCTGTTCTATTGGTTCTATTACTTTACCTGTGTGACTACCTGATGGCCATATTTCTGTTTTCGTGTTATCTTGTTACCATGTTGGTTTTAGCTTTAATTTTCGTGTTGTTTGTATGTTACTTTTACATTGATTTTTCACGGAATTTCCCGCGGTCTCCATGTTTTTTGCTGCTGTAGCAGGGGGCGTGTCTCTGTGACGACACAAGTGTTTTCAGTAAAAACGCGCCATTTTTGTCCGTGTTTCTGCCAGAGCTGCAGTTAGCAGTTAGCTTCTAGCAGCTAGCAATTAGCTTACCACTAGCCTGCAGAGAAGCTGCAGGAGTTATCCTAGCAGGCTAAATAACCGTCGGTTTCATTCATATCCGCAGAACAAAATCACAACACACGCTAACTTAGCTTTGTAGCAAAGTTAGCCGAATCAAAACGTAGCAGGGTTAGCATTAGCATCTGTAACTTCACACAAACCCACATTTAACTTAACCGTACCGAGTCACAGGCCACAGTTACCCTTGTACCTGTGTTGTAAACGTGAAGCTCATCCACGATCCCCTCGTTCCCTCCGCCGAACACCACCATCAACTCCTTAATGGCCACAGCTCGGTGACCGTGCCGGGGCCGCGGCACCGGGCCGGTCCAGCCCCCAATACGCTTCCAGCGGGGCTGCTGCACCGGGAGGGTCGCCGTTTCAGATGCCATGACGCCGGTGTCCGGATCCCCTCCTCCAGGTCCTTAATGAGGGAGAAAAATCCACGTTCAGCCCAAAGTGGTGTCAAATTTTTTAATTGTCTCCCGCTCGCTAACAGCACGGGCTTAGCGTTAGCCCGCTAACTAGCTCCGTGGCTAACTAGCCTGGGCTAACTCTCAGGGCAGTGATCAGCGTCTGACCCGGGGCCGGTAACGTTTATTAGATACCGACGAACCGGCTTCCGTTACAGACCCGGACTTAAGAACCGGCTTCTAGCACAGATTCAACCAGTGGTTCAGAGACGGACCGCGGCACTGTTGCTAGATTGCAGACTGCATCGAACAGTCCGATATTTTAGCCGGTGAACTCTGCGCGGAGTCGGTAAAAAGCCGCCGGTAGCTGCTTAGCCTAACACACATAGATCCAGCGGCGAGTGAGTGCCCTGCGCGGCTGCTCCATGCACCGATGTGAGGGACAACTGTGGAGGCTGTGAGCCGCTGTTAAATATGCAGAGCTAAGGGGCTGTGCGCCGGGACGGGAGCCACCATCTTAATGCTAACAGCAACCAAACTAACGGCTAACGTTCAACACAGCGACTGTCACCGTTTAAACAGAACAAACAGAAAACTGACGGATGACTGGGTCTGTGCGAGGGTCAACACCTGTTTATCACCACGACGAATGTAACTCAACACCTTTATCACTGTGAAGCCGATCAAAGAGCGGCCAGTATTTACAACCTGCAACTTTTATTATTTTAATTCATAGGAACATAATGAAATAGTGGGACCTGGACCAATGGATGGATCACTGAGGGGTCAGGGGGGCGCTGGTCCGGAAGTTAATTCCACCACACTGAGTGTGAAAAAAATAATTCATTATTAATCAACTGAACACAGTGAAACGACTGAATGACCTGGAAATCTCAGAGGAAGAACTGTGTCAAATATGTGAAATGCAGCAGACAGAGTTCTGCTAAAGAACCTTACCGTCAGGACCAGGAGAACCACGGTCACATTATGTGCAGCTGCACTAAACTAAAGCCGTTCTAAGGCAATTTCAATACAAATGTAAAATATACTACAATAATAATATTTAACAGGAAGTTGTTATAAAGGTGGCTTGAAATTCCAAACGTTCACTCCATGGGTAAACAGACCTGCTCTGACAGGAAGAGACGAAAGGTGGAACATTTACATGAAATGAGTTGTTGAACAAGTGATGGAAATGCGGAATAAACAGAAAGAAGAACATATATGTCGAGTACCACATGACAACTGTTTATTTGTGTCAAATCTGAAAAATCTGTAAAATTCAAAGTGTTAAAAAAATGACATTTCATTACAGTAAATAATCATGGTTGTAGTCATTGTGTCTGTTTGCGGTTGTTGTCTCTTTGTAGTCATCTGATTAACTTTCCAGTCACTTTAAACTGAGCCTCTGGTGCAGGGGCCCTAAACCCTGGGGCCCCGCTCATCCATGCTGATGAGGGTGTGGTACCGTCGAGCTTTGGTGCTGCCTCACAGGAGGAGCGCTGCAGTGACGAGGCAGATTCTGGAGGAACGTCCAACCAGACAACAGGTAACGGATTCAACAAATGTCTGAAATCTGTGACACAGCGCCGCCTGCAGGTCATGGTACAAACATCAGTGTGCGAGTGCATCAGACTGAGGTCCCATCATGTGTGAGTCGGTGAATGAAAGCATCAGT
>NC_054395.1:30710687-30740687 GCF_017976425.1 Toxotes jaculatrix | reverse complement strand
GAGCAGGAGCTGAGCAGGAGCTGGGCAGGAGCTGGGCAGGAGCTGAGCAGGAGCTGGGCAGGAGCTGAGCAGGAGCTGGGCAGGAGCTGGGCAGGAGCTGGGCAGGAGCTGGGCAGGAGCTGTGTGTGGGGGGGGGTCAAACTCAGCTCCAGAGACCTGAGTCCTGCACTACGAAGCAGGGTCCGTGGTTAGCCACATAACTTTAGGTTTAACTGTCACTGGAAACACTGAGTCATCGTTCCTACAGGATCCTGACAGGGACAAAAAAGTTTCCAGTAAAGTGCTGAGTAATGAAGAGCGTCGGGTCTGTCTGTAGGTGAGTGGACGGTTTTCCTCACTCAGCCTCTGTCACATGACCGAGCTCAGAGCAGGTAAACCCACAGAGAACTGAACCAGGTGAGAACCTGCTTCATGGTCCAGGTGATGCAGGACTGTGTTCTGTGTTAGACTCAGTGAAGACAGACAGAGAAGACACGTCCTGGGTGTGCTGGACTTCGTAGTACAGGTCTCAGGCCTCAGGACAAACATCAGCCGTGTTACTTACTTTGACAGGTTCTTCACTTCGTTCTGGAAACTCTCTCTCAGCAGAGTCCAGTCCAGCAGACAGTCCTGCAACAACACATCATCATCACCTCTGATGATGTCACTGATGACATCAGCTCGGTGACACCTGAGCTGATTCATGCATGTCTGCTCCTGCTCGAACACATTCACTCACTCATTCAATCATTCACTCGCTCATTCGTTCATCCTGTTGTGACCCCTCAGATTTATCTTGGCGCCGTGGGAGACCCCAACCCTCTGACTGGACCCTGTCTCAGCCAGTCCTGTGATCTGTGTTGTGATTGGCTGACCTGTTTGAGTCTCTTGACAGCACAGTGGGTGTTCCTCAGAGTCGCTCTGTACACGACCCCAAACCCCCCCTCCCCCACCTGCAGGGAGGGGGAGAACCCATCCGTCGCAGCATGGACCTCTTCATACGACCAGCACATCACCCCGCCTCCACCGGCACACGCCACCTGCTGGGAGGACTGAGGCATGACGCCTTATTATTCTATGTTATCATTACATTGCACTATGTCAATGAGTGTCCTCACAACTATGACAGTGACCTGTGTGTGTGTGTGTGTGTGTGAAACCTGGGGTGGTCGGTGGAGGTCAGACTGCAGACTGGAGGGGGGCGGGGCAGGTCTGGGTAGTGGTCTTCCTCCTCCTTTATCTACTGAATGAGGGACAGAGGACGAAGAGCAGAGCTGTCACCATCCGATCGTCCTTTGGCTCAGAGACATTCAGCAGGCGCTGCTGCTGGTTTCAGGTTACAGAATGCTGATCCACCGATGGGGTGGGACTTCTCCAGGTGTTTCTGAGTGTGCGTCCCCTTCAGGTAACTGTTTCACCTTTGATCACAGCCTCATGAAACACCTGGGAGCTGAATGAGCCCGTCAGCATCGTACCTGTTCCACCGTCACTGCCCTGATCTGCTAATCCACCAACAACAAACACGTGTGTGTGTGTTACCTGTCGTGCTCAGTTTGCAGGTGCTCAGCGTGGGCGGGGCCTCAGAGGATTTGGGTGGGGGGTCGAACTGAGGGAAGGAGAAGTGAGGATGATGAGGAGCAGGAGGAGGTGGAGAAGGAGGAGGAGGAGGAGAGGGGACAGGCCTCAGACTGGACGTCCCTGCAGACAGAGACAGAGGAGCTGAATATCAGTTTAACCTCTACACAGAGGTCATCAGAGGTCAGAGGTCATCAGAGGTGAACTCACAGCCCAGGATGACATCACGGGGGCGGAACAGCTGGAGACGTTCCAATAGGTCAATCAGCTCCCCGACTCTACCGTTCCTGTTCCCCCATTGGTTCATCACCCAGTCGGTCCGCCTCTCCCTCCTCTCAGCCAATCGCACAGCGGTCTGATCACGGAGGACCTCTGAGGCTACGAGAGAGAGACGCAGTTATCGATCCAACGAACCAGATCAGACTGGATCGGTCGCAGTCGAGTCAAGTGATGCTGCGTTCAGGTCATATCAGAGTCACCGTAATTATGAGTTTCTGACTCTGTCACACGGACGTCCAACTTTCTGAAGCTGAGTTTATTCAGCTTGAAGCTTCATCGCCCTGAAACCAAACACGGGGCCTCACATCCGTCACACACCAGCGTGGATCAGTCTGCTGTTTCCCTCAGTGACTCCGGCCCCGTCATCGTGAACTGACGTCATAAAACTTTATTTCTCAAAAAAAATTAAGTCTGAAATCCGAAGAGATTCAGTTTACTATCACATGACACAGACACGCCTGATTCAGAGAGCAGCGTGATGAACGTGAGACTGTCATCACACAGCGTGTGACTGCAGCTTTACTCAACTTTCTCCACATCGTTTTCATTCATAACCACGAGAATGGAAAATGTGACGGACCCTGTGTGACCCGTCCACACAGGGTTGTCTGACTCTGATGTCTATCTGTTTATCTGAGACTGTGTCTCACACAGTCTTAAAGGAAAATTCCACTTTATTTCCGCCTGGTGTGTTTCCCATACACGTGGGTGTTGTGGCTCAATGGCTCGTGCAAATGTTGCCCTCCCCACCTCTGCTGTACAGATTCTGGGAAACAGAGTAAGGTATGTCAGGGACAGCTGCGTCCCAAACAAACCTGCCTTCCACTGGACTGACTGAGTGACAGAGGTCCTCGGCCAGTCCCCGTTTCCCTGACGCTCTACAGCCCAGGTGGATTTATCTTTAACTTATCCTCTCATGTTTCAGGCTCTAACTCTGCCCCAGCTTCTCTTCTCCTGCTGTTCATCTGTTATGATCGCTGCTCAGGGGCCTCAGCACAGACTAACCACAGAGGCCACCACACGACCCACGCTGATAACCCGGCCCTGAACTACAGGTAACAGTAACAGGGAGGTCCCCTGACGACATGTGACCTCCACAGTGAATGAGTGAAACGTGTCAACGTGAGACGACGGCTGCAACGGTCCCAGCTGGTTCTGTTCCCTGAGAGGAGGACGACTGCTGTCCTGAGGGACTATCGCCACCAATCACAGCCAACCACCGCCAATCACCGCCAACCACAGCCAATCACAGCCAACCACCGCCAATCACCGCCAACCACAGCCAACCACAGCCAACCGCCGCCAATCACAGCCAACCGCCGCCAATCACAGCCAACCACAGCCAACCACCGCCAATCACAGCCAACCGCCACCAATCACAGCCAATCACAGCCAATCACAGCCAACCACAGCCAATCACAGCCAACCACAGCCAACCACAGCCAACCACCGCCAATCACAGCCAACCGCCACCAATCACAGCCAATCACAGCCAATCACCGCCAACCACAGCCAACCGCCACCAATCACAGCCAATCACAGCCAACCACAGCCAATCACAGCCAACCACAGCCAACCACAGCCAATCACAGCTAATCACAGCCAACCACAGCCAACCACAGCCAATCACAGCTAATCACAGCCAATCACAGCCAATCACACAGTCTGAAAATCACCAGATACGTGTGTGTTTGTACTAGTTCTGGGTGTCTTTCAGTCTGGGGGGGCCTTGCTCTCCTGTAGGAGGTTGGGGGCCTTTACATGTCTGTGTCCAGGGGCCCGTTGTCTCATGGCTGTGGGACATATGAAGTGACTTCACATCAGAATTATGTCAGATTCTATTTGGCCTCGTTTATTACAGAGAATAAAAAATGCTCATATTCAGATTATTCCTGCACAGACACAGAGAACCACCACCCTCCACCCCCACCTCTCTACACCCACTCCTGTCTCATGAAGGGTTCATCCATCAAGCCTAAACTGACAGACAGGTAAGCTCACAGACAGACGGGTACACCCTCCCCTCCTGCTCCATGTTAGCCATTTGCAGACAGTCTCAGTCCTGGTTCTGACTCACCAAAACGGGTCCAGTCCAGGTCTGACAGTCCGTCCATGACCCTGCAGAAGTCCCAGAGGACAGAGGACGGCAGGGTGTAGATAAAGTGTCCCCTCAGGTCTCCGCCCGACATCCTTTACCTTCAGATTAAAGTCTGACTAAACTTTGAAGCTAACAAGCTAAAAGCTAACAGCGGGCCGCCGAGTGGGGGTGTGTGTGTGTGTGGGGGGGGGGGGGGGGGGCATTCACACCGGGATCGGGAGCGGTCCGTCACATCAGAGCAGTCCGGGACAAACCCGTTAAAAAGATTAAGGAAAGCCTGTTCAGAGCATGGATGGATCCCGGAGCTCCGGTCACAGCCCAGGTTCAGTCTCACGACTTCGGAAACTTCCGCCCGCCGACAAGCGTGCCGCAATAAGAGCCGCTTCCGGTGCGTGGTCATCAAAAATAAAAGCTCGTGTCTTACGTACTGAGAGCAGTGAAAAGAGACGCAGGGGACACGTTCCACAGACATACAGACTGTTTATCACAAGCTAAAATATTTCGCTGCTGATATTACGCTCAATCTAAAACAAATAAAATGTCTTTTAAAGAGTCAGTTCAGTGAATCCATCCTGGATTAAATACATGTTGTGGATGTGATTTAAAGGGACGTTATGTAAGGATTTTACTTTCAAACATTCAAACGTAAACTAAGTCAGTCAGCACACTGTGAGGAAATAATCTGTTAGCATGCTAACCAGTTAGCCCCAGCCCACCCTGACTTGTAATACCACTGTAATTTTCACTTCAGTGTTATTCACACAGCTCCTTCCACAGTCAGAATCGTCTCATCGCGCTTTACAGAGACCCAGAGTCTGACCCCAGATCAGTACTGAAGGCAACAGTGGCATAAAGCTGAAGAGGGGACAGTGAGTCAGTGTAGGATCCAGGCTGTGCTCAGTCCACCATAAAAGATGAAGACGTAGTAACTGTAGTGTTCTGTAAACCTGTGTTTCTGTCTCAGGGACATCCGTCCTCTCAGTCCTGTTGAAGCAGCTGCTCCAGCTGCTCTTCCTCTGCCTCACCTTCCTCCACCTCTCCTGGCTCACCCTCAACCCCTGCATCCGCTACATCCTCCCAGTCTGTCTGACTGGGCAGACGGGGAGTGAAATTGTCGTGGTGGTGTAACGGTTGGGCGGAGACCTGGAGAGGCCTACAACCCACTGTGTCTCACACCTGCTGTGAAGTTTGGTGGAGGATCGGTGGTGATCTGGAGGTGCTTCAGCATCTTTGCGAAGGACCCATGAATCAAACCACGTAAAAGGTCACCCTGGAAGACAACCTGCTTCCATCTGCTCTGACAATGTTCCCCAACTCTGAGGACAGTTTTTTCCAGCAGGACAATGCTCCATGCCACACAGTCAGGTCAGTCAAGGTGTGGATGAAGGACCACCAGATCACAAGACCCTGTCATGGCCCTGTCAATCTCCAGACCTGAATCCCACTGAAAACCTCTGGAATGTGATGGATGGTCACAATTCACATTCAAAATCAGGATTATATACAAATATTGATTTCTGAACTCTTCCTAAGCTAAGACATTACATTGTGTTGTTTGAAAATGAATATGAACTTGTTTTCTTTGCATTATTTGATCATCTGTTTTGTTATTTTGACCATTTGTCATTTTCTGCAAATAAATCCTCTAAATTACAACATGTTCATTTGGAATTTGGGAGAAATGTTGTCGTAGTTTATAGAATAAAACAAAAATATTCTTTTTACTCAAACACATACCAACATCAGAGACACTGATCATTTGTAGAGGTCTCTTAATTTGTTCCAGAGCTGTATATGTAAACATCATACTGCATTGTACATACAGTACATTCCACACAGGACATTTACATAGTAATGCTCAGTTCAGGTCACTGCGTCTGTGGAGACTTTTATTTCTTCTTACTGTACTGACATCACAGTACAGTGTGTGTGTGTGTGTGTGTGTGTGTGTGTGTGTGTGTGTGTGTGCCCGCAGAGACCCACCACCCCACACACACTCAGATATTTCTGTCTGTGGTTTGTTGGGGAGTTCCTGCATGCATCAGTAGTTCAGCTCAGTGTGTGTGCGTGTGTGTGTGTGTGTGTGTGTGTGTGTGCGTACACCTGCTGGGCATGGCATCTGGTTTCCTCCTGCAGCACAAAGATCTCTGTTCCCGGTGACATGGTTCAGTCTGCTGAGTGACACCAACACATCCACCTCTGGATCCCATGTTTGTGTCTCTCCTCGTGTTTGATTGGCTCATGCCTAACTTTCTCTTACCTGTGCCTCCCTGCAGGTTTCCCTCTCAGGTTAAGAAGTCCTCCAACCTAAACGACCACACAGGTCGTTTGTCCTGACCCTTGGATACGACCCATAGCACCGTACCAGCATCAGGTGTACTGGACCTTCGCTGTCTCCTGTGGGACAGCCCTGTGTTTTCTTGATCCAACCCCCTTCTAACCTGGACTATGTCACTTTATATACTACATCACCTGTGGCTGTCATAACCACTGCGGCCACTAGAGGTCATCTAACAATAAAACATAACTATGGGAGGTAATGATCTGGGCTCATGTTTTACAGGAGGACACGTCCTTCATTCAGTCCAACAGCCTTCAGAATGAAGATAGAGCAGACCGTATGTAGCCTGAGAGACAAAACCCAGGGCTAAATGATCCTGACTGATCACTGGCTGCTGCAGCTCACAGGTCTGAGTGACCTGTCACACCTGGCTGAGACCCCACGTTACCCCACAACCACACAAGTTAAAGACTTAAAACAATCAAAATAAATGGAAAATCCAATCAAATGATTAGTGTTTGCATTTAATCATATAACAACAGGATCTCCATCAGCAGGTGGCTTCAGATAATGTTACAGCTGCTACAACACCCACACACATCAACCATAGATGATCCATCATCATCTATATCAAAGCATCAACCATACAGACAGTACTACTGGATCATGACACAAGGCCGGACGGTAAATCCGTGGATGGGTCTCTGTCTCACCCGTCCATCCATCGTAGCAGGACTGTGGTCTGGGCTGTCCAACATTCGGAGCAGGGAAGGTGGAATTTAACGTGACACCAGGTTACCGGTGGGATAATGCGATGGGTGGAGGACTGTGGGAAACCGAGTCCGTGTGAAGTCCCTACAGCTGTGAGTGTTTTCACAGTTATGCTTCTAATCATTCAGCTGTTCACAGCGTTGTCTTAGTCCGAGCAGAGTTAAAGAGGAAGTCTTCAAGGCTCTGACTAAATCCTGGGAAAGAGATGGATTGTACTGGTGGGGCCTCATGAACTCTTCTCAGCTCAGATCATTCAGACTGCTGCCACCTGCTGCTGTAACACGTCACTGCAGCTGATCACACTGAGGTTATCAGTGTTACATCTGAACAGTGCATTCTATCACAGTCATCTCTGTCTGCTCGAAGCCCACGTTACGAAGAGCAGCAAACCAACAGTGACAAACCAGGAAATCCTTCATTTTTAAAAGCTGATGAAACCAGTTCAGTGTAAAGAGAAAAAAGTTCAAAGAAAATGAAAGTAAAAGTTTGGCTCCACTTTTTAAAAGAGACAAAGTAAAAATTTGAAGTTGAATATTTATATAAATGATGTTTTGTTCATATCATGTGAAACATCAGGCTTTTATGCAACAGCCACTACTGTTTGTTCAAGCATAAACTGCCTGTACATTAAAAGCATCAACTGTACAGACAATAAATAAATATACAAAGGACAGAAAACTGAAGGATTTTTCCATTTCTATCTAAATGATCAATACTGATTAAGTATTACATGTGTTGGCTCTGTGTAGGTGGGATGTGTGATTTCATAATAATGTGTAAAAGCTGGTCCAGTGTTACAGCAGTCAGTTTATGCTGAATGCTCACTTTTTACTTTGCATGAATGGTTCTGTGGGATTTCGATCAGCTGTTCTGAACTGTCCTTGCTGCAGATGTTGATACTGTATTTTTGTGTTTGGTGCAGCAGGTGACCCTCGCACACCTGGTGTAACCTGTCAGTCCAGGAGCTGTTCATTCACAACAGATTATGACCAGTATCACTCACTATCATTTCTTACTCAACATGTTCAATGTATTGTTTAAATCTGTTTGTCATTAATATTTGAAAGTATTTTAGTTTGTGCTATTTAGTTTAGCTGATTTAATACTTTTATTCATTTTTCTAAATGAATTTGATCCTAATTTACTTCATGAACACTGACTGTCAGTGGTTTTATTGTTTATGGACTAACCCGTTCATCACAGTCACACTGGTCAAAGAATGGCTCTGTTTTAATTCACAGGAACATCTGTCCAATCTGTTCACAACTGGATTCAGATCCAGCAGAAAGCTAATGAATGGATGAACCAGTAACAAAATCTTTTTGGTCCATGGATGTGAATGGATGAGCTTCCAAACAAGTGTCTCCTGACGGTCACAGATCTAACTGATGTTAAAGGAGAGAGAGAGAGAAACACACTGAGACTCTGAGACTGCTCAGATCTGCAGAGACCCCGGCTTATTTCGGAGCCGGCCCTGAATGCCTCAGCCTGACCGTCTCAGCCAGTCACATCTCGCGGGATTACACCACCCCTGCGCTGCATTGACCTCATGTTAGCGCACATCTCGCGATGTTTGGTGACTGACGGCGGTTGGAAATGGAGTCGGAGGGGGCGGGGTGCAGCAGGAGGGAGCAGAGATGTTTGGAGGCTTTTTTTTTTATATAAAATTATTTATTTAAATAAAAATGGCCGCCGTGGAGAGCGGAGAGGAGAGACTGTAAGTGGGTTTTTTACATTTTATCCTCCGTTAAAGCGCCGTTGCCGCCGCCGCCGCCGAGCTTTTTCTGTCGTGTGTTTTATTGAAGTAAAAGTGCGTTGGTTTTCTCCGCGGCCTGTCGCGGCGGAGCGGGGTTAGCGGGAATACGTCACCAACTTACTGCTAAGTCTGTACTTTAGCTGCTGTAGCCGGAGCGGAGGTTAGCTTTAGCTTAGCCCGCTCTCTCGTGCGCTGCCGGGCCGCTCCGACTTCCACACAGCTACCCGGGAAGTCAGGCCGGTGGTAGGCGGTGGCGTGACCGTCGCAAACAACACAGCCCCGGTTACCGGCGGTGTTTCCGCCCGCCGCCGCCTGACAGACAGGGAGCTAACTGCTGCTAACTGGTTAGCAAACAGAGTGTTTTCATGAGGAGAACAAACAGTCAGGCTGCTCAGTAACCTGTGTTAACCCCCCCCCCCCCCCCCCCCCCCCCCCACACCCCCCACACCCCCCACACACACACACACACACACACACACAGACGCGCGCGCACCCCGGCGTACGGTCCGCGGGCTGATACACGTTATTACTCCCATTAGCATCCGGCTGCCTCAGAGCCGCTGAGCCAGGCAGTAGTGTATGTGTGTGTTGTGTGTGTGTGTGTGTACCAGGGTGGGAGTCGAACCCGTCACTGTGTGAGTACAGGACACTCCGTGTGTGTGTGTCCCAGTTTCCTCTGCAGCTCACTTCCTGTTCCTGTGGTTGCTGCTTCATCTCCACCTGCAGCTTCAGCTCACACACACGCTGAAACACACGCACTGTGTTTTCCAGCTTGGGGGTCTGGTGGTGTGTGTGCGTGTGTGCGCGTGTGTGTGTGGTGCGGGGGGTATTAGCGACATAAAGGAGTTTGTAGTTGTTGTGGTTGAAGCTTTGTTAAAAATTAAACGACTGTAAATTCAAACTATTAGTCGACTAATCGATTACTGAATTGATAGAAAGTTAATAAGCACAACTTTTCGTTTTCATGTGAAATTATTCACAGGTTTGCAAATGATATTATTATCTGAACAATTGCATTATTATTATTCATTTTTAATAATTTGTTGTACAAAGCTGTTGGAAGGAAACAAACACTGAAGTTTGACTTTGGCTCTGAGGGACTCCAGAGAAGAATCAGCAGATGAATCCATAATAAATTCACCTCGTCCAACAGTAAACTGCTGTTTACACAGTAAAGCGTCTGTGATAATGATCTGATGACAGAGTCACAGTCTCAGGGACATTTTACTGCGTTCAGTGCTTTTTCCGGATTATACTCACACACGCATGTTAGAAAACAGAGAAACAGGAAGTGACACCAGAGAATGGATGACTGATAGATGACTGAAACCCTGAGCTGATGATTAAAGTTGTTGATTTATGTTAGAATTGATCAGCAGGCACTGAATGGGGACCGGCCACGTGTTGTTCATCTCAGATTCATTCTGCCTTTAAAACCAAACAGTTGCTCCACAAATCTGCTTTAGTTTTTCAACATGGAACATTTAATATTTATCCAGAAGCATTTTTACTCTGCTCTGGGTTTAGATATGAGCTGGAATCAGACTTAGGCCCAGTTCTCACCTGGCATTCACCTGCGTCTCCACCTGCGTCTCCACCTGCGTCTCCCCTGAAACCTGTGATCAGATCTCTGCTCTATATGCAAGTAAACACGAACATCACTTCTGTTTGCAAAGACCAGATGTTGTTGTTGTTTTCAACCAGAGACAGCAAAGCACTTCCTGTACCTGATGCGTCAGAAAGTACAAGAAGAAGAAGAAGAACTCAAACCAGCACAGACTGGGTCTGATCCTCGGTGTGTCCCAGTCAAACCAGATCACCCAGACTGCTCCACGCACTCCTCAGATTTCTCTATGGACGAATCCATCTCACACGACCTGCAGGACACAGAGGACGTCAGCTGAGCAGGCGGTCCACCTGTGAGACCCAGACCACCTCCCAGTGTGGTCTGAGGGATCGGATCTCAAACGCGTCCTCAGTGCGTCTCAGGTGGATTCACACCTGAAGGTGGAAACACCTGACATCTTTTTATATGGAAATGTTGGAAGTTGGAAAAGCAAATGCTGACATCTGTCAGTGTAACAGCAAAAAGTCTGAAATCCATTTTACATAGCTCCTCATTTTTTTCTCTAACCTGATGTGAACGGTGATTTCAGAGCAACTTTTGCTGCAAAACTCTGTTGTTAAAAAATTCACACGTGGGCATTGAATTGATTACTTCTTTTCCATTAGTTAATCAGTTGCTCAGTCCGTGGATGCACACCGGGACACAACGCAACGAGGCCAAACTGAAAAGATCCCGTGACGTTTTTCTTTTGTTTGTAGCTGAGAAAACATCATATTTAACCTGCGAACTTTAACTTATCAAAAAACAGCCACAGCAGCTGTAAACCAGAAACCCACACTCACTTTTATCAGGAACGTTCCTGATTAATTGATTATTCAATTAGTTTGTGATTCATTTTAATTGATTGACTACTTGTTGCAGCGTCTCTGACCTTGTTTCACCTCACATAAATATTTTCAAAGACAGGATCACATCAGGACCCGGTGTCCTTGGACCACCTGCCGCTGTGCCAGGAGAAAAAAGTGGGATCAGTGAGTCTGTGAGGTTCTGGACCAGAGCAGGACCAGGACCAGGACCTGCGTTTATCAAACAGCTAAAAGTCAGACTTTGAACTTTTACTCACACACGTAAGAATAAAAACTAGTGAAAACATATGAATGGAGAAGTTAAATCCAGCAGAGTTCAGAAAGCAGACTGTTCATTCTGCTGAGGGAACAGGACACACCTGCACACAGACACCTGGACACCACAGTGATCATGTGTTCTCAGGGTCCATGTAAACCTCACATCCTGAATATGATAAAAACCAGGACACACTCTCAGTAGCAGACAGCAATTAACATCCTGAGATGCTGCACCTGTTAGCCCCGCCCACCTAATTTACATGACGAGATCTGATCACAGTGCGGCCCGTGGACATACTGAGACACGTCTGTAAATACCATGACATTAACAAGTTGTTCCGTTTGCAGAGACTTGCTCAGAAAATAGTGGAAACAGTTTCCAGACTTTTCTCCGTGTGTCACTGAAACTGAAGCAGCGTCTGCTTTCAGTCAGAGCAGAAACGAGACGGGATCACTTCAGCATCGCACTTCACTCCTCACACTGAAGGATGTTTGAGGCCTGAAGTCAAATGTTTCCAAAGAAAAAGCCGAAGAGAAACGTGTTTTTCTGTGTAATCGTTGAAATGCTGGGTGAGCAGGCGTTTACCTGTTACCTGCCTGAACCTGTTCCACATCAGCTCCAGGTGTGACGTGGTTAAAATAATTATCAGGTCAGTATCTGCATCAGAATCATACCTCTGGCAGTAGAACAGTATTTAGACTCACACCTGAGCCAGCAGACTGATACTGAAGACTGTGAGATGTGGTTGAAATTTCTGGCCTCGGATCTTTGGTGTCGACTCAGACTTTCCTTTGAGAGGTGGTTTGTTCTGGATCCGTGGACTCTACATGTGGGAAACGTCCCCCAGCATGAAGACGTCAAAAAACCTACCTGCTGACAGTTTTGATAATTGAAAATATTTAGGATTTTAAAGATGACGATTGAAGACGTCAGTGTGGACTGTGAGAAACCAAGATGATTTTCCACTGCTTTTATTTAGCTTTATTTTATTCTTTTATATTTCTAAGATCTTCAGTTTATAATCGGAGACAACGAAAATCTGAGCAGTTATCAGATGTTTCTGTATTCGATTAATCGACTAATGTGACCAGCAGCGTTCATGATCTTTCAATACAAAAGAACTGGAGATGAAATAATATTTGATGTAGTCACTCAGACACAGCTGTGGCTGAATCCTGACCTTCAGTGTTTTTATATCCGTGTGACGTCATGGCGGCTCAGCACATGCGCTCACACACCTGTAGACCACATACCTGTCTAAACCTGGTGCAGAAGAAAACCTGTTTATTAACACATGAATCTGATTTAGCCTGACACACAAACAAGTGATTTGAAGTTTTAGGAAACAGGAAAAACTGTTTCATCAGAAAAGTTCAGCTGTTGCATCACTTTCAGCCATGACTGGATCAATGGATCACTGAAGGGGGCCCCGGGGCCTGCAGGCCTCTGCTCTTTAGTAGACTTTGTAACGGGGCCACAGACGATAACTGATGTATTTACAGCAGGGTTTATCGACGCAGACCGTCCCTGTTAAATAAACTAATAAATAAATAAAGTGAATCACTTTGGGTTTCTGACTGTTGGTCTCACAAAACATTTGATGATGTCACACTGGACTCAGTCCGTTAATGAAGAGAATTCATAATTAATCTTCAATGAAAGTATCTGTTAGTTTCAGCCTAATAAAGAATAAGACATATTTACTACAAAGCAAAGGAGAAGTGGACACTTCTGTAAATAAAAGACAGTCAAAGACAGCAAGAAAGTAAAAGCAGAAGAACAGGTGAGGGATCGTGTCTATGGAGACATCAGCTGTTAGAGCCTGTTTCTGGTGTTGTAAACATCACTTCCTGTTTACAGCCACCTGGATGAGCTCTCCTGCTGAAACGTTCATACAGATGACGAGTAAAGTGTGAAGTTACAGCACAATCATCACTGTTTACGTCTTTTTTACTTCCAGCTTCTAGTTTCATTTTGTCTCTGAGCACAGCCTGAAACCTGCTGCAGAGAGAATCCACCACAGGAGATGATTAGTCAGAGTCTTTTTAAAGGTTCAGATCAAAGGCTGATTTAAAAACTTCCTGTTGGTGCGTTCAGGGACACTGTCACTCATTCTGTGTCAAACAAACCACTGAACTCGCCCAAAAATAAGATGATGTGTTGTTCTGCAGATAAGGTTTGAAAAAGTCGGGGTCAGAACGATAACATGTTGACAACATCAGTTATTGTTTTTGAATGAAGACAGAACCAGAGTCACATAGGCTTCACAGAGAGCGATGCATTATGGGTTGTTTGTAGCTTAATGTTGCCAGGCTAGCGAGTCGGTCCAGTTTAACTTGCAAAATTTCTGTTTGAAATACATTTACGACCAGTGAAACCACAGCGTCTCCGACGTCTTTACTGCAGAAATGGACCTGAGACAAAATCAGACGGACGAAGAGCGCCTGAAAAACAGCTGATTCAGAGAGTTTCACGCGATCCAGATCCCTTTCCCTGATCCTTCCAGCAACTTTGTGTCTTTATCGTCTTCAGACTGCACCCACTTTCTCACCTCCACACAGCTGACCAATCACTGAGTGAGGTGGGCGTGGTTGAGAAAGGAGGCCAGACTGACATATAAGGGAAACATTTATTTGTCATGAATGTTGTTTTTCACAGGGAGGAGGGTCAAGAGGGAGAGGAGGGAGCTGCCGACCCCCAGCCCCCCACCAGAGAGAGAGACAGGTCCCACAGCAAGACCAAGAAGGCCCGCAGGGAGCGTCGCCATGCTGACCGGGGGACAGAGACCACATCAACGGCTACAACAGTCCGACTGCAGTCACAGACAGGGGCGGAGCCACAGAGCAAGGTAAAGACAGGTGTTGCCAACAACAGGAGTCAGAGGTTAGCCAGAACAGGTGGAGTCCTGTAGGGACTGAATTTTAACACTTTATCCTATGTGATACAAGCATGTTCTGGATGAAAACCTGGTTTCATGTTACCTTCTTCCAGCAGGTGTTGGAGCCGGTGGCAGGCCCGTCAGAGCCAGGGTCAGAATCTGTGGGCGGCAGTGAGTCCGCAGGTTCACCCAGGCAGCGGCGCTCCATCATCCGGGACCGCGGACCGCTGTACGACGACCCATCGCTGCCTGAAGGCTGGACTCGCAAACTCAAACAAAGAAAGTCTGGACGTTCTGCGGGGAAGTTTGATGTCTATCTGATCAAGTAAGCCACACCCACCCCCGATGCTGTGTTGGTCCCCCTGTGTTGATGGCATGCAGTAATAGCACAGTTTCAGTGATGTTTGTTTTTGTGTCACTGTTTAGCTCGGAAGGGAAGGCATTTCGTTCCAAGGTGGAACTTATTGCCTACTTCCAGAAGGTCGGCGACACAACCACTGACCCCAACGATTTTGATTTCACTGTCACTGGACGTGGAAGCCCCTCCCGGCGTGAGAAGCGTCCCCCCAAAAAAACGAAGGTGGTGAAACCATCTGGACGAGGCCGTGGGCGACCCAAAGGTACTAGGCGCCTGACACTAAAACTGAAGTCATTATTTTGACCCCAGCAGTCAGCAGAGTTTGTAAGCATCTCGTTTTCTTCAGCTTTTTGTGTATGTATTTATCCTCCGTTGTGTTTGTGTAGGCAGTGGGAAGATGCGGCAAGCTACAGAGGGCGTGGCCATGAAGCGCGTGGTTGAGAAAACTCCGGGCAAACTGCTGGTCAAGATGCCCTTCAGCAAGGCAGAGTCCTCCACTGGCACCACCTCCACTGCCTCAAAGGTATGACTGGTCTGTCATTCAGTCTAAGGATCACAGCAATAAGCTAACCAGCATAAATACACTTTTCCCAAGCAACTTCCCATAATTCTTCCATCGAAGCAGCAAAACAAAACTGGCCTTTGACACACATAAATATATCAAAAGTCAAAAAATGTTAGAATATCGTTACAATGATCACATCTTTAAGGCATCATCTCATCTATGAATCATCACCATGTTGTGGTGGAGGGGCTTGTGTTTCCCTTTTCCATCACAGCAATCCTTCAGCAACTCTTTGTAGGCCATCAAAGGTAAATTGGTCCCAGGTGAGGTACCTGTTTAAAGACCCTTATGAATCAGCCAAGACAGGTAAGCACAGCCTCTCCCTACTGAGGGAGACAGTAGCAGAGTTGCTAACCGATACCACATGGTGGTCAGTGAAATCAGATAGTAGCGGGAGGCTGCCAGACAGACCTGGTAAATCCAAACTTACAGTAACACTGAACTGGGAACATCTGGCCAAACAGCCTGTGTGCAGGGTCTTCAGTGTGGAAGGGTGAGGAATTCATGGGACCCTTGTTCAAAGCTTTCCGGTACTTGTTTGGAGTTGCCTATTGTGGTAGCAGCTTAAGAACAAGGTTGTGCACACCCCAGAGGAAGTTCAAGGAAAATGCCTTTAGTGGTTGATTAGTCCAAGGAACTCATGAATCAGCAGAAAGGTAGCAGGGGCACTGTCATCTCTGTGGTCAGAGATATAAAGACCTGTGTGTTGAGACAGTGAGAATGGACTATGAGTCAGAAAAGTTCCAACAGTGACTAAGAGAGCGAGTTTGGCCAAACTGGAAACAAACTGCTCACCTTGTCTGGGGACGCCATCAGGTGATGGAAGGAATGTTTTTAGAGACTCCTGAGTCTACAAGTCGTTTATTCTTGCAAGGATAGTCTACGTGTGCTTTGTGTACTTGGAAAGGACCCATGACTTTGTACCTAAGGGTGTCTTGTAACAGGTGCTGTGCACTTTGTCAAGGCTGTGCAATTATATTTGTGATTTTCATGATGAGGATCTCGAAGAACTGCCTAGAGCAGACCCTTACTAACTCAGGTGGATATGTGTGTAGTTTTAAGACCTTTCATAACACAGTGTATTATTATTGTTGAAGATTTTTAAAAGCAGTAACAATGTTGATGCTAATGCTATTTGTTAATGTGGCAATTCCCCTGCAGATGGTGTCTCCTGCCCTGGTGCCCAAGTCCCGTCCCGGGAGGAAAAGGAAATCAGAACAGGAACTTCCGCCCCCGCCACAAACTGCCCCCAAGAAACGGGGCAGGAAACCAGCCTCGACTTCAGCGGCATCATCAGTTGCCACAGCATCCACCTCCTCGGCATCAGCCTCTGGTAGCTCAACACCTGGGAGCTACACTGCCGCTGCCATCTTAGCGGCTGAGGCCAAACGGAGAGCAGCCAAGGAGTCTTCCACCAAACCTGTTGTCCAGGAAACAGCTCTGCCAATCAAAAAACGCAAAACAAGAGAGACTGTGGAGGAGAGGGAGAGTGTTCAGACTCCAGCTGCTACGACAGCTGAGACTGGAAGGAGGGCCACAGCAGAGGGGGAAGAAGCTGTTGGGGAGGGGACCCCAACTTCAGAGCCTCAGGCTACCCAATCTGAGCAGAGCCAATCACAATCACAGAAGCAGCCCACTGCTTTAGAAGAAAGCCAATCACATGGACACAAGACACATAAAGGAAGGAAGCACAAGGAGAAAACGGGAATAACAGCTGGTGATGGAGGAGGCAGAGGAGAGGAAGTGGGTGAAGATGTAGGCGATAAGGGAGTAGAGGAAGGAGGAAGGAGTAGCAGCAGCAGCAGTAGCATTAGTCCATCAAAAAGCCACAAAAGGAAGGACCGGCCACCTCACAAACACCACCATCATCATCACCACCACCATCATCATCATCGCCACCAACAGTCCTCTGCCTCCACATTGGATCAGCCTCCTCCTCCTGTTCCTCCTCCTCCAGCCTCTGGACACCCAGCACCCTCCAGCCAGTCCAGGCCTGAAGTTGAGTCCCAGACTGTACCTCTGATCACCACCCAACAAACGCTGCACACCCAGCAAGCTCCTTCCAGACCACAGTCCAAGTCTGTGCCTCAGTCCCTGCCTGAACCTCGGCATCCTCCCCCTCAACCACGCCATCAAGGTCAACCCCGTCCCCAACACCATCCACAGATCCAGTCTCCCAGTCAGCCCCAAGCCGCACCTCGATATCCAGCACCCCAGTCTTCTCCAACCAGGCATGTCCTGCCCCAGCCACGACCCCAGCAACCCCCGTCCCAAACCCACGGTCAGGCCCAGGCGTCCCCCCAAAAAGCCCAGACACAGCCTGTCCAGTCCCAAGGCCAGCACCAAACCCAGCTTCAGGCTCAGCATGCTCCACCTCAGCCACACCCTCCTCAGTCCCCATCCATTCTGCATGTTCATCCTCCCCAAACAAGGCATCCGCATCCACAAACCCAGTCCTCCACAGCACTCCAACCTCAAACCCTGCCCAGGCACCCATCTCAACCTCAAAGCCAGCTCAAACAGCAATCTCAATCCCAGCCCCGGCAGTCACTGCAGCCTCAACTCCAACCCCAGGCCAGGACCCCAACCCAACTTCAGACTCAATCCCAGTCCAGAACCCTAGCCCAAACTCAGCCTCAACTGCAGCCCAGAACCCCTGCCCAAATGCAGCCTCAAACCCAGCCCAGATCTCCAACCCAAACTCAGCCTCAACTGCAGTCCAGGACCTCAGCCCAAAGTCAGCCCCAACAGCAGTCCAGGACCTCAGCCCAAAGTCAGCCTCAACAGCAGTCCAGGACCCCAGCCCAATCTCAACCTCACTTGCAACCCAGGCATCAAGCGCAGCCCCACGTACAGATGAGACACCCTTCGCAACACCAACTCCAGTCTCCGTACAGACCACAACCCAGACAGTCTCTCTCCCAGCCTAGGCCAGCCCAGTCCCAAGCACAACCACACTTTCAGCGGATTCAAACACAGCTGTGCCCTCAGCCTCACCCTCAGCTCAACAGGCCCCATGTGCAGCACCTCTCATCCCACCGGTCATCTCCCAGCCTAACCAGGACCAATCTGGTCCCTGCTCAGCAGAACCAGAGTGAACAGCCCCAAGATTTGAGCACGACGCGGCCTGGCCGAGGCAGCCTGCCACCGAGCCGAGATGTCAGTGTGGAAGATGTCAGGGTGGAGGGGAGAGGGGAGTCAGCCGTGACATCGGAAAGCAGAGAGGTTTTAGGAGGAGAAAGAGGATCAAACAGCACCTCCAGGCCTCCCAGCTCCATGCCTACTGGACCTCCTGGAGTAGCCGGGGCCAGTGTCGGCCTTGTCCCTGGGGCAGACGGTAGGGCCAGGCTCCGGGCAGAGCCAGAGGCAGCAGGTGAGGGCAGGGAGCTCAGAGACATCGTCCCCCAGTCCGCCGTCCCGTGCCCCAGCCGAGAGGAAACCGTAGAGTCACGGACTGCCGTCAGCGAAAGAGTCAGCTGATTGGTTGGGCCAGTGAACAGGCTGACTGATCGGTAGACTGACGGACTGAGTCAGCACCAGGTGGAAGACGAGTGTAACTGGGCTGTTCATGGAGGTTTAATGTTTTTACACTGTTTTCAGATAGAAGGATAGCGTCACACAGAGCTGGTAGGACTGTTGCAGCTTCTGCTCCGTCTGATTCTGTCTGGAGACTCTGTAAAGTTCCGGATTAGAGAACTGACCCGGACAGCTGGAGAGGAGAACGGATGGTGTCTTTTTCTAGGAAAAACAAACGAAAAGGAAAAACCGATAAAAAAGTGTGTGTGTATATATAATCAAAAGGCAGCTGTTGTGTCCCGCTAGTCTCCGTGGGGAGGGGGGGAGTAGTTTGGAACTAAAAACCGACGCTTAACAACACATTACTCTGAACAAAACGTTGCTTCCGGAATATAACCTGGTTTTTTTTTTTCAAATTTTTTATTTTGATAGTTTATTGTTTTGTCTCTGTTATACAGCTTTAAACTCTGATATTATTGACTGACGGTCCCTTACTCATCGCCTTGCTGCTGACTGACAGTCCCTTATTTAAAGTCCTGTTCTTAACTGACGGTCTCTCACTAAAAGTCCTCCTATTGACTGACAGTCCCTCACTGAAACTAGTCCTTGACTGAAAGCCTCAGAGGTGATGTGGGGCGGCGGTTTGCACCTTAAACTGGTTTCTTGAAAATCTCACAATTGTTTTCCTCCTCATTTTCCATTAAACCTACAACAAGCAAAGGGGGGGGGTCAGTAATGTTTTCCATCCACTTCCAGACTGCCCCCAGGTACAGGTAGCCAATCTGTTTGTATCAAATCCATGACTCTACATAGACCTCATTCTGAATGGAGTCTTTGAAACCCATTATCGTTTGAAATATTTGATGAACTTGAGGAGTTCTCGATTCGTCCTGTCAGACACTGAAACCTGAACAACAGATGAGTCAGTTGTTTGATAAGAAAACCTCCAGCACTCCTCATTTGTCTTTCAAGTATTTCAAGCGACGTGTTCTTCCAGTTTAGAGATTCTTCCATACTGGTCTTCATTGATTCTGTTGGTATTCTGTTTGGTAGTCTTTTTGTTTCCAAAGGAAGCACTTTTAATATCAAACCAAACCCACTTTTACAGTAGCTTTATTTTAGTTTTTAGTCTTAATGAAAGAGTGGGAGATGGACTCACTGTTTATTGTTTCTTCGTGTTGAATGTCTGGAACAGTTTGCACTCCTCCAGTTTGTACAATCAACCGCCTGCATGTCGCTCAGAGACCCTGCAGGCATTCAGCTGGAGACACGTACGCAGGGGTCGACCTCGTCGAGGTTTTACTGTCCATCGTGTTGGTGTTCTGCAGAAGTAAAACCTTGAACGAGGTCTGGTTCAGGTTCATACGGAGTCAGATGGGCTGGAGACGGCAACGCAAAACTATTAATTGAGCAGAAAACTAACTTTGAGTCTGTAAGTCCAGATTTGAGAGCGTGAAGGAGAGATTCACGAGCGCAGAACAAGTCAAGACAAGTGCGGCCGATATTCAAAGCTGGAGTTAGTGAGCGCAGGACTCGTGTTCTTAACTGCTCTCACTTTCAGTAGCTGGCAAACACAATAATACAGAGCAGGTGCCATCGGAATAAAAAACTAGGGAATAGTGTGAAGAAAAAGCAACATGGCCACAGTTACAGGTACTGGCAGGATCAGGAAGTCCTCATGAAAGGTTTCATCTGTTTCATGTTCGAATGGAGCAGAGAAACGCGGTTCTCGTGCTGCGCTCCTGGCTGCTCGGCGCAGGACAGGGATGTTAGCTCGCAGTGGATTGGTGAACATGTGAATATGTTTCTGCCTGGTCAGTGACATGAGGTCAGTTTGTTACTGTTCAGCTCTGCAAAGCCACAAAACACGTCTTTAGTCTTTTAGTAGCAGTACCAAGAGTGACCACTGACAACGACGCACCACTTCTGTTAACTCATCCACGAGTGGAAGCCAGAGCGGATCATCTCAGGGTGTTTCCAGTCCTGTAGGTGGTTTGTTCTGGTCTGAACCTGTGGATGAGTTGATGAACACTTCTCAGTCACACGAACAAAGTCCTAAAGAAGCTCCCACCGGCCTCAGGTCACTGGTATCCTGGGAGTATACACCTGAGTTTGATTTAAATCTGCTGCTGCCCCCACTGGCCATGTGTTGAACTGCATTTTGTGATGTGTATTGTTCAGTTATGAGGATGTGCAAAACCAATACTGGACCACGTTCACAACACAAGCTGCAGAATTGATTTGGGGCTGGATTGAGGCTACATCCTCTTAAGAGCTGGAGTACGACTGCTGAGTTCAGCCCAAACAAACGGTACCAACCGGACTGAGCAGGTCTGAAAGTTCCCTTCAGCCTGAGAGACTCGGCTGGATTCTGGGGCAAAACATGAGATGATTTTGCTTCCACACATTTAAACAGTCTGTTTGGTTCAGTTCTTCTTCTGCTGCTTCTTGCTCAGATGACTCAAAGGCCCCGCCTAGTGGCAAAAACCATGTAGCACACCCACAAACATCAGAGCTTAAACAAAGAAACTGAACCTTAGTCAGAAAAACGTGGCAGAAACATTACGACAGAAACGCTGCAGATATTTAGACAATGAAACTGCAAATTAAAGTAAATTACACTAAAACAGCTGGAGCAACAGGAAACAGTCTCCGTGGTTATGGAATTCATCCAGAATCCGTTTTCTCAGCAGCAACATCTTTCCATGAACGTGAAGCTCTGTGATTGGTGGTCTGTTGGTGAAATGCATGTTGGGAGTCGTAGTTGACTTCTCTCAGTTTTTCTGTAGCTCTGACATGGATTTCCTTGTGACGTTCGTGTGTGAGGAACGTGAGGAAAGCCGCCGTTAGCTCCTCGGCTCAGGCGTGTTCTGCGTGTCTGAATCTCTCTCGGATCTGAACTTACAGCTTCTGTTTGAATGTTAACGCTCAGTCGTTCTGATATCAGTAAACTTTACTCTGCACCTTAGTCTCTGATTTCTCTGTGTGGGGGGGTTGGGGGGGGGGCTCCAGCACTTTAGCAATGACATTGGAAAATTGAGCTTTTCACCCACAACCAGAAAAAAGTGAATGTCTTCATCCTGGATAAAATAAATGTGCCTCGTTCTTTAAAGTTCTCGTCCAGTCACCTTTTTGCATCATGATGACCTCATACAGGTGACACTGTTTCTATCCACCTGAGCCTCCTCCCCCCTGCGTACGCGGCGCTCCGCCTGCTGCCCAGTCTGCTCAGAGCAGTGAACCTGTTAGCATGCAGTCTCTCACGCAGCTGCAGAAATCAAACATCCCTCTGTGAACGGACTCACTCCACAGGACTCGACCCGGCACAAACTACAGTAACCAGCCACCATATTGCATGTTCCAGAGTTTAGTGCCTATAATATTGTGCGTCTTGCCAGAAGCCACCATGTCAGCCAAGCCATGTTGTGTTTCTAGACTTAGTAGTGATGTGTGTGGTGACTTCATAGTTGCTAATATTGAGGATGAATATTCTGCTTTTACTCTGGTTGGAATTCAGTGGAAACTCCAATACACTGTCGCTGTAGACAAAACTAGTTTTTACCTGTTTTCTTATTTTTCTTTCTAACTAAAAGCGTTTGTTGTCCCCTGATCTGTGGTCTGACTGTTTGACTGGAGCTCCGCTCTCACACACACACACACACACACACACACCGGCCTCCATCACAGGCTGAACTGAACTGCCTCTCTGGGACACGGGGCCCCGTCGACCCCCACGACATGTGTCCGTCATTATTTCTCCAGAACCCAATCAGGACCTGAGATAATTCGCTGATTAACTGATTAGATGATTGACAGAAGTTTGATAAATGAAAAATCAAACCAAAACTTTACTGGTGAATATTTTCTCAGTGTCAGTTTATTTGAATTAAATTTCACTGATCAATCAATCGATTATTGAAGGAAATAACTCTCCGGTTCTCCTGTGATGATATGACCTCACTGAGGCTTCTCTGTTCATTCTAATACACGCAAAACATTCAAGTCATTTAATGAAACACAGCTGTACAACACATGAGCAACAAACATTAACTAAAACATTTCAGGTCTTAGAGTTTGTCCCTCCACAAGACCAGGACCACAAGAGGGGCTGGGGGCCGGGGCCGGGGCCCGTGGGCTGGTTGATGATGCAGCTCTGCTGGGACAAACATCACCCTCCTCTTCCTCAGCTGGAGAATAATCTGCTGCCTGAGCTTTAGTCCAAATTAAACTATACTGAGTAATTGCCCCCAGAACCCAAAGCCCTCAGGCTGCAGGGTCACTGCAGGTCAGCTGGCTCCACTCTGTGGATCCAGACGGAAGGACGACAGGAAAACTGCTGCCCCCTGCAGGAAGAAATAACAACAGCCACACTGATTTATCAAATATAAAGAAACAGGAAGAAATAACAGGAAACTAAAGTCTGCTGATGGTGAACGAGGAACCACATCATAAAGAGAACTTAGTTCCACACTGAGGAGAACACACACACGCTCAGTCGGATTCTTCTGGTTTGTTCCCAGTTGATAAACGACTAAAGAAGAGAAAGTGGCTTCTCCTCCTGAAGCTGCTGTGTCCTTAATGAAGCAGCTTCAGCTCACGTGTTCTTCCTGTTGTTGTTGTTGTTTTTGTTGTTGTTGTTGTTGTAGACATCAGACTGTCTCTGTGGTGGATCACGGAGGATCCACTCTGAACCAGTTTCTGACATTAACACACTTTGGAGGATTACATCCAGGTGCAGCCTCTCGGCCTGCGGTCGGCTGACGGAGCTGAGGCCTGCGTCTCAGAGTCACTGAGCCGTCACTGGTCCCTGCTCAGAACAACACAAGTGACAAACAGCAGTAGTTTGAAAAACCCTGTCCCTCAAATACAGAGGACGAGACTCCAGCGCCCCCCAGAGGAACCCGCGGGCCTGAGCAGGACTGAGGACTGACTTCAGATCCCACAATGCACTGCTGCCCCCTGACGTAGTGTCGACATGTCAGTTTGAACACACACACGCACGAAAAATGAAGATGTAGTGAAACGCGTTCACGTGTCAGTCTGACCTGCAACGTGCAGGCATAAACAAAGAAACGTGACCCGTCGTGACCCCTCGGTGACCTCTGACAGGCTAAAAATCCGGTTCTGTGATTGGCTGAGCAGACTGACCTGCAGACAGGTGAAGATGGCAGCGCGTGCAGCCTCCATGCTGCTGCTGCAGAGCGTGTCGGTGATGCTCGGGCTCCGCGCCGGTTCCGGACTGTCCTCCTCCGGCTCCGGTCCGGACTCAGAGCGCGGCAGGATGGAGCTGAGGCGCGTGCAGAGCCTCGTCTCTCAGCCCAGGTACGGAGAGTGCTGGGCGCGAGCTTTGGAGCACCTGGACACGCGCTGCAAGGACATGACGTCAGAGAGCCAGAGCCAGATAGCGCTGAGATTCACCCACTGTCACCTGAGCAGGTAAAAGACAGACGGATGTTTGTACAGCAGCTCAGGTGTGAACAGCAGGTAACCGAGCCGCGTCAGACCGCGTCTGTTTAACACGAGCCCCCCCGCATCATACTTACTCCTCGTGATACACCTGTTGGTTTTAGCTGTGATTTTCCTGTGGTGAGATGGTTCCAGCAGAAACGTGTGATGAATGAGTGTCAGATGAGATTCAGAGACTTGCTGCAGGGACGAGGGTCTGTGCAGGTGGAATGGAGCAGGGCTCAGGTGTTTCAGGAGAGAGTTCACAGCGTCCAGGTATTTATCGTGTTTCCACGTATGGAGACAGACACAGAGACAGACGGACACTGAGACAGAGACAGACAGACACTGAGACAGAGACAGACACAGACGGACACTGAGACAGAGACGGACACTGAGACCATAGTGTGACGGCGTCTGAGGATTTTCTGTCAGATTTTCTGTAAGATTAGAGGAAACTTAACAGAGAAATAAACTGAACTAAATTATAAGTCAGATGAGAATGAACATCAAACTGTCTGACTGAGCTCACCTGTCTCTCTCTCTGTCAGCTCAGGTAGGGATTTCCCATCATGCCCTGAGGGCTCAGAGGTCAGCAGGTGTACAGGTGGGATGGATGCTGTGGCCTTCAGCACTTACACAGAGTTCTTCACCCACACTCACTCCATCTGTCAGTTCCTGCAGTCTGAAGCGTGGCAGAGCCGAGCTGAAAACACAATGCACAGGTGAGCTACACACAGGTGAACTACACACAGGTGAACTACGCACAGGTAAACTACGCACAGGTAAACTACGCACAGGTGAACTACGCACAGGTGAACTACACACAGGTGAACTACACACAGGTAAGACCGTGTGTGTGTCTCAGGTTAACGGAGAGCTCAGCAGGTGTAGCAGAGCAGCTTCAGTCCACCAGGCAGATGGCTGAGGAGCTTATGGAGGCCCAGAGTAGCGCCTTGCAGGCGCAGCAGGAGCTGCTGAACAATGGGGAGGAGCTGAGACTCACCCTGAAAGACTCCACACAGGGTAAACACACACACGCCTTTAAAGCCTCGGGGTCAAAGGTTAAAAAATACACATAGCCTCAGACATTTATGAACAGCCTGAAAGACCCTGTCTCACCACCTGTCTCTCTCTCCGTCCACCTGTCTGTCTCTCAGGCCTGCGGGCGGTGTTCTCAGAGCTCAGCAGTGTCTCCAGGGAGCAGCAGGTGGCGCTGTCTGAGCTCTTTAACAGAGTTTCCTTCCTGCAGAGCTTCCTTATGATGGAGGCTCACAGTCTGAGCTCCTGCTGCTACAACGCTGCCGCTCTCTGCACCTCCTTCCTCCTCACCTCCACCCAGCGCTCCTCCAGAGCCAGGTAACTCCTCCTCCACCTCCGCGTGGAGCTGTCAGAGCTGCTTAATTATTCACTGTAACTAATGAATGAGGCTGTGTGTGTGTGGGTGTGTGTGTGCGTGCGTGTGTGCGTGTATGTGTGCGTGTGCGTGCGTGCGTGTGTGTGTGCTGACAGGTTGGTGCTGTTGGGTTTGGTGTGTTTGAATTTCTACCTGGAGAGGAAGATCTACCAGTTTGTGATGAGCTCTGATCATCCTGAGCACAGACACATGGTCAGTATCAGCTGCCGCTCAGAACCTGACATGTTCACGTAACACGCTAACGTTACACCTGATGCACGCCTCACGTGTTGACGTTGTATGTTGACCTGTTATTTGTCCTCTGTCTTCAGGAGCTGGTCAGCGTGTACGTGAGTGTGCTGCGGCGCTTCATGGTTTGTGTCGGAGTGTGCGTCCTGCTGTGTGTGTGTGTTCGCTACAGAGACCCCGTGCAGCAGAGTCTGCAGGTGCTGCAGCAGCTCAGAGAGACGCAGCGCAGCCTGCAGGAGGCGCTGCAGCGCGCAGGTGAGACCAGTCTGCACGAAGAAGCTCAGTGAACCTGCTGAAACACTTTGTCAGTCAGTTTGATCACAGCAGCATCTGGTGGATGTCAGAGGAACTGCGGCTGTGACGCAGCTGATTGGTTCCTTCTGTCTGCAGAGTGTTTAGAGGAGAGACAGAAGAAGAAGATGGAGGAGAATCAGCTTCATGTGCAGGTGAGAACACTCAGAGATCTGAGACCTGTACTACGAAGTCCAGCACACCAGGACGTGTCTTCGCTGTCTGTCTTCACTGAGTCTAACAGAGAATGTCCTGCATCACCTGGACCATGAAGCAGGTTCTCACCTGGTTCAGTTCTCTGTGGGTTTACCTGCTCTGAGCTCGGTCATGTGACAGAGGCTGAGTGAGGAAAACCGTCCACTCACCTACAGACAGACCCGACGCTCTTCATTACTCAGCACTTTACTGGAAACTCTTTTGTCCCTGTCAGGATCCTGTAGGAACGATGACTCAGTGTTTCCAGTGATCTGATTGGTCAGTAGTTTGGGCTGTGCAGCATTAGTTACCACGGTGATGTGACCCAGAGTTAAACCTGAAGTGATCTGGCTAACAGCAGATCCTGCTTCTTAGTACAGGACTCAGGTGAAGGGGACAGTGTCTCTCAGTCTGACCAACTTCGTTTTCCAGAGATCAGAGAGCAGAGGAAGAGAGGAGACGCTGAGGAGGACGCAGGACGAAGAAAGAAGAGAAGAAGAAGAAAAGGACACAGACAGCTCAGACCTGTCTCACCTCTCACACACTGGTCAGTGCCTGTCTCTGTCTCAGCAGTCAGCTGTAGTTTGATCAGTGTTGGGTTGGCAGTCAGGCTGAGAGACTAAAGGAACAGCAGGTTTGCACCATGAATGAATGAATGTGAACTGAGATGCAGCACAGTCATGGTTTCATGCAGCTGCAGCGCGTTGAGAATCGCAGCAGGTGTTTTATCACTTTTATCTGATGAAGGATGAGTCTGGTGAGAAGTCTTCAGTCAGCCCAAGTTGGACAGGTGACGTTGCTCCCCTGGTTTCTGGTCCTCTGCTGGCTCACCTGGGCCTCACCTGGGCCTCACCTGGGGCTCACCTGGGGCTCACCTGGGGCTCACCTGGCTCCTCAGATGAGTCAGAGCCTGATCTGTGTTGACCATTTTACCATGTGCAGTGTAGAGTCCAGATCCATGCTGTCCTCCACCATTTTTATCGCTGATCAATATGGCAGCAATAGGTAAAGCTGATTTTAGGAGCGCCTCCTGCTGGACCACAGGTGAAGTACTTCAGACTCTGAGATCATAGACTGAATATTTTTCCTGTTGATGTTCAGACAAACAGCTGGAGCCTTCTGTCCACATACTTTTGGCCATGTAGTGTATTATTCTCGCTGTGTGTGTGTGTGTGTGTGTGGTGCAGGTTGGAGTACTGACAGTGTTCTCAGCCCAGCAGCTGACACCACTCCGCTGCTATACATTACCCATCATGCCTCAGTGGGTCCAGGCAGACGTCCTCTTCGCTCCTCGTCCTCCCCCTCGTCCTCCCCTCTGGTCTACAGCGTCCTGGTGGAGGACAGACAGGTAGGTGTGATTACAGGTTGTTGACGGTGTCACAGCTGGTTTCAGTTTCAGTGTGAAGCTCTGATCCTTTTTCAGCTTTAACCACTGAAACATATTTACACTGATCGATCACCTGACCGATCACCTGTCAGTCACCTGATCGATCACCTGATCGACCACCTGATCGACCACCTGTCAGTCAAAGATCCTCTGCCTGTGTTGGTTCCTCCACAGTCTCAGCTCATCTATTTAACTTTAAATTTAAACACATTTTAAAAACAGCTGGACACCAGATGTGTCCTGCCACATCCACATCGCACTGAGTCAGTCTCAGACTGGGCCCTGATTGGCTCCACAGTAGAAATGATGTCATAACTCCTGATTTAAGGTGAGAACAGCTGATTCAGGTCTGAGCTGCAGGACCGGGAGTCTGAGATCTGAATCCACAGACACTAACACGGTGTGACGCTGTCTGAAGACGCAGTGATGCTGAGACACTGGGCGTGTCCAGCAGCGGACATATTTACACTGATCGATCACCTGCAGGGGGCGGGCTCTGCGACTGCGGCTCGTCATTTTAAAGAGGAAAGGTTTCTGTTGATGATTTTCATCCAGAGAAGAAGAGTTTCTGATTACAGGTGTCACCAAACCTGCCAGGACTGAAATCTGAAGGATTAGAACTGAACTGTACAGGATTTACCTGTGTGACCTCTGACCTCTGCTCTTTTCAGCCGCGTTACAGCCTGAGGAGCCGACGAGCTGAGACCCGCTGATTCACGCCGCCGTCGCCCTGATGCAGTCGCAGCCTTCGTGTTTTAAACTCGTCCCTTCGTGTCAATAAAGCAGTTTTAAACAGAGACGTGTTTGTGACATGAGAAACTGTTGCACACAAATCAAACACACCCCCAGAGGACTGAACAGTCAGTGACACTTAAACCCCACCCCTCTATGGAGGACAAAAATCACTGCTCCCTCATGAAGCTGAGAAACAAACGCACCCTGCCATCATCCAGCAGGGGAGGAGATCAAACTACAGGCTGACCTCTGACCTCTCTCTCTCTCTCACACACTCACACACACACACACACACACACACACACACACACACACACACACACTGTCTGAACGAAGCTCCAGTCCTCCACAGTCCGCCCTGAGTCTGGTTCTTCTTGCTGCTCTCTGCAGAGTCAGCGAGCAGGAAGGCCGTGAACGCCTCACTGAGCGGTTACCTGGGTCCGACCCCTGATAGCCCTGATCCTGGAGGCAGGATCCTGGAGGTCTGACTCCACCCAGACTCTCCGGTCAGTGCAGTATGATGAGAATTGTTCCACCAACACTTCACATTAACCCGCCTTTGAGTGACGACTCCACCAAACGGGATCTTGACTGAGCTGGACTCAGATCCGTCTCTGAGGTTTAAAGATGCTGAGTCGCTGTGAAACGTGGCGGCTGCTGGAGCCCTCTGCTGGCTCACAGGTGCTCTGCTGGACTTACACCGAACTTTGATCAGACTCTGACAGAGGACAGGAAAAAAACCCTGCTGGAATTTTTCTTCACAGTTTTGCTTCAAATTTCAGCCTCAGAAAAAAAAAGAAAGACGGAGAGAAAATGAGAAACAGACCAGAGGGGGGAGGGGAGGGAGGGGGAGGGGCGGGGGGTCGGGAGCTGGTCTGGGATCAGATGTCTGGACGCAGGAGGAGGAGTTGTGGTGTCGGTCTGCAGCTCAGATCAGATTTTCACACAAAAGACTGAGGCTGCCGAGAGAGAGACAACCAACCGTCTGTCTGTCTGTCCCTCCCTGTCTGCCTGTCCCTGCCTGTCTGTCTGTCTCTGTCTGGACAAACTGACGCTGGAATGAGAGGAAGAGTCTGCGGTGAAGCAGCGGCAGGAGGAGAAATCAGGGAAAGTGTGAAGTTGGAGGAAAAGTGAAGCCTCTGCTGTTGGAAGCTGAGTTTGCAGATTCTGGATCAGAGCTGAGTCCACGAGCCGCATCGACTCTGGATCGCGTTTCCTCTGGGAAACGTTAGTTTGCAGTTTCCTTTGTGTCCACGCTGCCACTGATCTGATCTGTGAGCGACAGGAAACGGGAACCAGCTGAGCAGCAGCAGCAGGTCTGGAGATGGTTTTTATTGCTGAATCACATTAACTGGTTCCTGACGGGTTCTGTGGATCCTTTAAGGTCAGCGAAGTCCGAGGAGACGTGGAGACGGACATGGAGAGGAGAAGACTCGCACAGTTCGGTCTCCCTAAAGAATGAAGACGAGGAAAAGAGGAAAAGATGGGAGAGAGGGAGGGAGGGTGAAGGAGGGGAGGCACTTCTGCTCCGGCCTGACGTCCACATGGACTCTA